>NC_056726.1:37949263-37995751 GCF_019279795.1 Protopterus annectens | reverse complement strand
CTGAAAATCCCACTGCTCTGTCTGACATACATGACAGTTGAGGGACGCCTGGCAGCAGTACATCTGGCAAGTATCTGGACATGACATCTCACTGGGTAAGTACACTAAGCTGCTAGACATGTAACAAAGCAATGTGCAGGCTACAGGCAGACTGGCTCAACACTGGCCTATATTTCCTATGGGGGAATGCTCATGTATCTGCATATATAGCAGGCTCTACAGGCATGTCACAGCACAGAGTATGATACATCTGTGTGAAAGGGCATAACCACAACCAATGTGAACACAGACACAGCCACATATGGTAAGCTAGTGCAATATTACAGTATATGGACTGTTCAACACCTCCCTCATATGTGCCACACACACACTAACCCTATATATACTGGGCCGCTACACAGTGTGGTCTGATGCCTGTCAGTGGTATGGGACATGTGTGTGTATGGCCCTACAAACATGTAAGCTGATAAGGTAACATACAGTGGAGCAGCATGTAACATCAGATAGAATGGGACCAAGAATATTGACATCAACCACAGTCTGTGCACAGGCCAAAGTACATATTAACTATACACACACTGTCAACATTCACCATAATTACACATACCTCAGTACTGTACACACAACCACAGAGTGTCCAGGTTATGT
Organism: Protopterus annectens; assembly: GCF_019279795.1. Taxonomy (NCBI): domain Eukaryota; kingdom Metazoa; phylum Chordata; order Ceratodontiformes; family Protopteridae; genus Protopterus; species Protopterus annectens. The sequence continues at coordinate 37,995,103 of NC_056726.1, read as the reverse complement.
CATCAAATATTGCCCCTACTATACATAACATGTGCAGCAGTCTGATATCTCACTGACTTGCTATCAGATACTATGTTATTAATTATGGTGTACAGCACATATGCACCTCTTACTGCATGACATATGTACAAAGGTTGACAAAGGTGTGGCTGGAGGCACATAGACAGGGCCAATATTGACATGTTGCTCTGATAACCTCATACCTTTACTGTTGTAACAGGGTTTGTTGCAACATATGTCCTATGAGGGATATGAAGTCAGTAACTCTCACGGCTTTCACCATCTACAGACTGCAATCCTCACACTACCTTCTGCAGTTCACAGATAGGTGCTCTGTGGGTAACACATGAAACAAAAGTCACCACACACTGCCCAGTCTTCAGATGACCCTACAGATGGGGGCTTCCTCTTAAACATAGCACTGACATGGCAGGTATTAAAACATGTAGGACAGCCATATCCACACACAACCTGTTAAACCAACATTACTACAAATGCAGTATAGCAGCACTTGCAGTCTGTAGTCAGGCCAGGTACATCCCCCTCCTGTGTGCTGCCCACAGTGTATGTTGTTAGAGGTAAATCCCCAATCCATCTGAGATGCTGTTTGACAAACAACAGATTGACTTCCTGCTAAAGTGAATGAAAAGGCCCAACACCAACATGATGTTCCTAGATATTGAAGCGTGTTTCCATGCAACTGGCTATGGGAATGTTACCACAGCAGTTCCACATGCAATCAGCTAGAGGAGGGCTGAAATTCATGCAGAGGCCATCAGCTGATCATGAGCATCACTTAAAATACACATGCTGTTGCCTAAGCAAAGCAGGAGTAGGTCTCCACATCCACCAGAGAGGGAGTGAGAGAGGTAGGCAGAGACAAGGAAAAGTCAGGGAGGGGTGGGAGACTAAAAGTTAAGCATGTTTGTGTCACACACCTACCAGCATAGGGTATCAAACCCCTGAGGACTATGTAGTGCTATTACATTTCTATGCAGTTACTGGATGTGACATATAGGTTACATGTTTAGGAGCCCTCAAAACGTGTATGTGACGGTGAGTGACATCTGCAACAGGGATATGGTAGCTATACGATAGGTGTAGTACACATGCCTGTCTGCATGAACAGGTCCCAGTGTCAACACAGCCACACTCTCACAGGGACGCACACACACTGACACACTTGGCAGGGCCAGGAATACAGCTCATCACTAGTGAGATTGCCACAACACATTACTGTGCAGATATCATATGCACCACAGGGGTCATATGGAGGTTATATGGGCAAAGGGTATGTGGAGGTGTCTGACATCAGACAGCATGCTTCAGTATGCCAATGGGGGTTGTAGTGAGTGTGAATGTGATCATATGCATCACACAACACACACACAGATACACACACAGGGTGCCAGTACTGACATGCATGGGTGCATTGCTTCACAGGTGTGTAGTGGTCGACTGTGCCAGATGGCTATACAAGGCTAGGTGATGGGTATACCTTTGCATCAGGCCACATGACAATGGTCTTCATTGTGGTTCAGGAGTGTAGTTTCTGGATTTGCCCACACAGGTAGGTATTGTATTCACCATCCAGTCACCTGGGTGACTGTGTGTGGCCAATGCTGTGCATTGCTTGCCATGTATGTGTTCCTTAGTCCATGACATGGATGGTGTCTTGGATGTGCACACCTTCCACATGCATGAACAGTGGCATGTGAAACTGTACCGGGGGTGTCTGGCCCATGTTGTGTACACAGATTGTTATCATCAGATGTGCCAGTCCTGGCCTCATTTGGCGGGAACTGTTAATGGACAGCAGGTTTACCCTGCACCTACATTGATAGCATGATACCAGTATTCCCCAGTGTCAGTGGCATCTGTCCATACAGGGCATAATTTTCAGGCATGGTATGTCCTTTGTGGGTCACATTTGATGGCACCACAGTTGTTGCAGGTTTCCAGTGGGGAACATGGGGGGGTGCACTGTCGGCATGTACATGCCTATTGGACTGATGGACAGGGTGGCATGCCCTCTGTAGCCCACTGCAATCACACCATGGTTACTATCAGTGTGCAATATGCAGGGTACTACCAACATAGTGCTGTTGCCTAGATAAGTGTGTGTGTGTGTGTGTGTGTGTGTGTGTGTGTGTGTGTGTGTGTGTGTGTGTGTGTGTGTGTGTGTGTGTATGAGACATGTGTTGAGAGTGTTTGCTGGGTAATACTAGGGTTGCTAACTTTGTTTGCCTGGCCTTGATGTCACATGTAGGGGCATGGATTACACCCCAGCCTCTCGGCTATTTCACATCTGTTATCCCTGTATTGTGGACATTGTGATATATACTATGGCTGCCATATAAGAATTTTGCAAAACCTGCTCCACATTTAGTCCAGTTGTTACATACTTACAACCACCTCCACACAGGATATGAATTACACACACACACACACACACACACACACACACACACACACACACACACACACACACACACACACACACACACACACACACAGAGGCACACCTGTTATGTCTGGGATTAGAACTCCTACCTAGCTAGTTTATTACACTAATATCACTACACAGTTATAGGACATGCCATGGAGATTACTGGAGTACTCCTTCCCCAAAGGTGTATTTCACAGTGACAGACATCAGCAGGACTGCCAAAGTAGGGCATTTGAATTGTAGTGAGTGTGACTAGCCTAAAATGCATTGCTCCCTACACTGACATAGAAACACACACAAAACATCCATAACTGCCATGCGTAGGACTAGAACCCCTACCAGAGTTCTATATCACACTACAGCATAAAGCTGTTATAGGACGCACCATGTGGAGTGCTAGAGTACTCTTTCCCCAAAAAGTGTATTTCACAGTGACTGACATCAGCAAGATTGTCAAAATAGGGCATTTGAATTGTAGTGAGTGTGGCTAGCCTAAAATGCATTGCTCCCTACACAGACATAGAAACACACACAAAACATCCACAACTGCCATGTGTGTTGAAAGAACCCCTACCAGAGTTCTAGATCACACTACAGCATGAAGCTGTTATAGGACGCACCATGGGGATTACTGGAGTACTCCTTCCCCAAAAGTGTATTTCACAGTGACTGACATCAGCAGAATTGCCAAAATAGGGCATTTGAATTGTAGTGATTGTGACTAGCCTAAAAAGCATTGTTCTCTAAACAGACACACACATACACACACACACACACACACACACACACACACACACACACACACACACACACACACACACACACACACAGTTGCCATGTCTGGCATTAGAACTCCTACCTAACTAATTTATCACATTACAGCAGTACACAGTTATAGGACGTGCCACAGAGATTACTGTGCTATAGCTTTCTGAAAGGTGTATTTCACAGTGAATGACATCAGCAGCCTCACCAAAGTAGGGCAACTGTAGTGAGTGTGACTAGACTAAAAAGCATTGTTCTCTACACAAACACACACACACACACACACACACACACACACACACACACACACACACACACACACACACACACACACACACACACACAGACAGTTGCCATGTCTGGGATTAGAACTCTTACCTAACTAGTTTATCACACTCCAGCAGTACGGAGTTATAGGACACGCGATGGAGGTTAGTGGCTACAGCTTTCCGAAAGGTGTATTTCACAGTGAATGACATCAGCAGCCTTGCCAAAGTAGGGCAGTTGAATTGTAGTAAGTGTGACTATTCTAAAAAGCATTGCTCTCTACACAGACAGAGATACACACACACACACACACACACACACACACAGACACACACACACACACACACACACACACACAGTTGCCAGGTCTGGGACTGGAACTCCTACCTAACTAGTTTATCACACTTCAGCAGTACGCAGTTATGGGTCGTGCCACAGAGATTACGGGGTTACACTTTTCCCAAGGGTGTATTTCAAAGTGGATGACCTCAGCAGGCTTGTCATAGTAGGGCTATGGGGAGGGCAGTGTGTGTGCATGGGCCATAACCCATTCATCTTGTGGTTGACACACCACACGCGAGCACACGCAGGGTTATATTCCACAGGTACATGTATACAGCTGCAATATGACTACTTCCTTGTACAGTCATGTTGCACAGCTAACATTTGCACCACATAGTCTGTAATGCTGATGGATACTGGTGGCTAATGTCTACAGTGAGTGACATTTACACCTCATGTGGTTGTAGCCATTTGGCTGTCTGCTGGGTGGGACAGATCTCATAATGGATTGCTCCTTGTCAGAGTCGCTCTCTTCCACACATCTATGTATGTCTACTTTTGGCTAATTATAGTGTGTTGTCCTTGGATATGTGCCTGTATTCCTATCCACTGTGTGTGCAAGGCATGACTGGTGCATACTGAGTAGTGTATGCACTAACATCTGTATGGTCCACTGTTGTGACTAGAAATGGGCTTCATTTGTTTAAGTGTGTGAGCATGCCCAGTATGGCCTTCTGTTTTGAATGTGTGGATCGATTCCAGGTAGTTTGTACTCCAGTGCAGACCTTTGTGTTGTACACCTGCAGGTAGCAAACTGTTTCTGTAGGGTATCCCTCAATCATTTGGAATATGGGAACACACTGTGCAGGGGATGTTGTGTACTGTAGGTGATTGTGTCTGTGTTGCTTCAGCTAAATGGTACTAGTGTTAGCAGAGATATTCAGACATGTGTACTGTTATACACTATGATGTTTTCTGTCCTCAGGTACTGTCAAGTGGACATTTTTGCTCGCAGTGATGTCTTGGGGGACAAGAGTGACTGCAGCTGTGTCCGGTATTGTGGGCAGACACCTACGTATTCATGGTAAATTATGCCATTCTGGAGGGTGAGCTGCAGACATGTGCTGCTGGGTCTGTGTATCCAGTTCAGCACCTTGGTACAGTTCTAACAGAGGATCCCATACTTGTACACCCATTGACATAACAGTATGACCTTATCTTGCTGTGACAATGCCTCACAGCTGTACTGATTCACACAGGTTACCCAGAGGCAGGGGCCATGGGTCAGGACATTACACCTATTGTGTTGTACGAGCATGTTTGTAGCCACCCATTTATGTATTTGCAGCCAGGGATAGTATGTGAACATAGCTTGGTGTCGGACGCCGCACATTCCATGCTGCCCATGCTCCCACCCCCCCCCCTCTGCTATTCCAATCTCTTCCATACATTATGCATACATTCTCTGATACTTTCCCTAAGGATATCACCCCATCACAGGAGTGTGTTAGTGTTGGCCCACAGTTCATGCAGTGGGATATGGTGGACCTGTTACTGTGGTTTGTCCACATGGCCTTGCATATGGTTTATGTGAAGTGTGTTATGTTGTTATTTGGGTGTCCATGATATAACATGCATTGGCAGTACGTGTGAGACACAGGCCTTTGGCAGAAGCCTGTGGGTCATTAGGTATTGCTGCGGGCCAGATGTGGCAAGCCGTTGCATTCTGTCAGTCCTGCAGTCTCAGACCACCATACAGTATATTCCCCTAGGGTGACAGGGTAGGTGTGATAGGTGTTCATGCCAATACCTTCTTTCAGTCTTGATCAGGTGGTGTGGATGCTGGCAGGGTGTTACATACATCTAGGGACACACCTGCATGGGACAGCTGCACTGCATGCTGCATTCTTCCGCTATTGCCATATACAGATGGGATCATATTGTACCCATTCCCTACAGCAGGGATATGACCAGAGAGGTACCTGTGGGTGGTGTTTGCGTGAGCTGGGTGCATGTGTGTTATGGACAATACTTGCATCTGACACACAGATATGCTTGGGGAATTCCAGTTATGCTGGCATGTGCAGGTACATCAGTTGTTTCCCAGTACATCAGTCCTACCTCCTTTATGATCTGCAAGTGTTTGGGCAGACATCACCGGTATCCCTTATTTTACAGGACCAGTTAATCTGATGCATACCTGTATGTACAATTCTAAGGGTGTCTCCATTTCACAGTGACACAATATATACTGCATGCCTGGGGTACTTTCCCCTGTGTACTGCTTGTATATCTAGTCCAACAGCCATGCCATGTCAGTCTTTCAGATGGTGACACATATTATGGGTCTATGTTAAAATAACGAAAAGTGTAAATGTTGAACGCTCGGATGAGCGAAAACGCAGGTAAGCGACATTGATATTGTGAGATCGCGGTACAGTGAAGATTGGAAAATTTGCCCTTTCCTCATTGTAGTGCAATCTCGGAGTTGGAATATATTTTTAAGGAGGGATGTGGGGGGTACAGCCCCACACAATAGCAGTTTTGATTATATGCATTTTTGCTCATCCAAGCATTTGATATTTACACTTTTCGTTGTTTTAACATAGACCCCATATTACCACCATACATTTACAATCGCTTACTTCTAGCATCTGTTATACTGGTGAGAATTGTCTTTGGCACTGCAGTTGTGAGGGTTTGTCCCAGTCATCAGCAGTAGTGGGCAATGGCCACCAGGTCTTGCCTCAACATGCATACATACTGAGCACTCTCACATAATATGAAACACACAGCAACCTAACACACACAGACCTGCATATTGTGCAAATGTTACAACTTAACCTGCTACCTTGGCCACCTCTGGGCATCTGTGCTCCACTGATATTATACCTAATCATACATGTGACTACATTTCTACACAGGATGGGGGGGGCACACCTGACTGTTACTACATTTCTACTCTGGATTGGTGGAAGGGGCACACCTGACTGTTTCTACATGTCTACATAGAAGTGGGGGGGAACACCTAACTGTTACTACATTTCTACACATGATTGGAGGGCACACCTGACTGTTTCTACATGTCTGCATAGGATGGGGGGACACACCTGGCAGTTGTACACATTTGCTATGACTGTACTGGTATGTCAGGTACTCCATTTCATTCTGTATTCTAACCTATCATGCTGACTAGAGGCATATCAGTGTACTACATGTCTTAGCTTTGGTTGACCTACATATTAGTGTCTGACTTCCTACCCTTCAGAACTAACATCCCACTGCCTGACCTGCTGTAGTCTGTCTTTGTAGGCCTGGGGGGGGTGGAGGTTACCCATAGGCATCATTCAAAGGCCATAGCACAGCCTTTGTTTGTGTTTGTCTACATCTGTCCTGCTGGCTGAGACTATTGTTGGGTATGTGAACCTCCCTGACTGTCATATGTGAGTCATATGGACACACATGATTACTAGCACATTTCCTGCAGTGAGTTTTTTTGCCCTGTGTTGTACTGACTACTATGGTGACTCCAGTATTTGTTACAGATATCATGGTGCCACTATGGGTGTCTACTATCTGCTGGCATACCATTCAGTCACCTAATTCCCTTGCATGCTCACATCCATACCATAGATACAGGTAACGACACATTCTACTCCATTTGGCAATTGGTAGGTTGATTGACTTAACTTGAGGGTGTGCCAATATTGAGGATGGTGCTGGAGGGCTGCCTATGTCAGATGCACGTAGCACAATCCCTATACATGGTTGAGCACAGGTAGTGTCATGTTTGCCATCCTTTTTACTGTATGTGCGAGTCAGAGAGAGGTGTCATTCCCTGGGTCCCTACTGTGTCAGTGTATGTGCTATGCGTTGCCTCTTTGCCAAGGCCAGGGCATACTGGGCATGCCTCCATCTGCCTACTGGGGCAGGCTCAGGTTGTTCCTCCTCTGAGTCACTCTGTGCCTGTGCAGGCCTTGGCATTTTTGGGGGGCTGTGTGGCCCTGCCCAATGCTGTTCCTGCTGCAGCTGTTTCCACAGGATCATATTGTATGGCATGGCACATACCATAACAATTTGAGTACATGTAGCTGGTGAGTACTCCAAGGCTCCACCGGATGTGGCCAGGCACTGGAACTGTGACTTGAGCATCCCAAACACATGCTCTATTATATGTCTGGTCTGTTCATATGCCTCATTATGGCATTCTTGTTCGGGTGTGTGTGCATTTCTGATGGGTGTCATCAGCCATGGCTCCAGTGCATAACTAGAATCTCCCACTAGGTGACCGTAAGGGATGTCCCCACTGGCAAATCTCTGGTACAGCTGTGTCAGATGCCAGATGTGGGAATTGTGATAGCTTCCAGGGCAGCCAGCACACACATTCATTATAATGCCCTGGGCATCGCACACGACCAGCAGTTGATGGAGGGGAAGCCCTTGCGGTTGATGTAGACCTTACCCTGCTCACCAGGTGGTGCTTTGATGCATATGTGCATGCAGTCTATTGCACCCACTACCTCAGGGTATTCTGCTATTTGGTGGAAGAGACACATATTGCTGGCCAACACCTCATGGGTGGTGAGGAAATATATGTACTCACCGGCATGTGCTGACATGGCATCCAGGAACTGGTGGAATACTCTGTATGCTGATGCCTGTGAGAAACCCATGATATCCCCAGTTGAGCTTTGGGAGGTACCTTTGGCTAGTATTCCTAGGCCTACACATACCTTGGTATCCACTGGAATGGGTTCCCCTCTTTCAGTTCGGTGTGTCAGGCGTGGCCGGCACAGCTCAACAATTTGCTGTAGGAGGTTCCTGTCCATCCTATAGTGCTCCACTATCTCCAGCTCATGTAGCCCCTGGTAGGTTATCCTGGGTGTGTACACTCTTCTCTGTCTCCTCACTGTGGGTTGGTTGACAGCATTCACATCCTCACCACCCTCAGCCTCTTGCACATGTTGTTGTATGATGCCTGCTGCAGCCCCTATAATTTTGTAGTTTTGTTTGTTAAAAGTTACCCACTTGTATACACCGGTGGTGTAAATTATGGGAAAAACCAGAAAGGAAGGTGTTTGCATAGGTTATAGTTGTGTTCTGGGCTGGGCTGGTCTGCTGCCTGTGTAATTGGCTGATTCTGATACATTTCACCTGCCAGCTATGCTAGTTCTCCTTGATTAACCTCCTACTACTGGTTTTCCCTTCCCGTTGCATTCCTCTTTAAGCCCAGTACTCAAATGTGCACAGAGCTGCTATTTCCTGGTTTACTTTTTTTTCTCTTTAAAACCTGGTGCACGGCATGCACACCCACTTTGTCAATATAAAGAGTGCTAGGCAGACTCAGACACACCCCCTTGCCTAGCTGTGCTAAGCTAGGAGCAAACATGAGCCACAGAGCTCCAATCTGCTTACAGTAGTCCTGACACACACACCCTATGATGTCAGCAAACTCCTTGGCTTGCACCAAGCTGTTCCTGCTCTTACACTTTTGGGAGCTGACTAGCATGCTGGGGAAATCTGGGATTCACTATAATTCCCCCTCATTTGCATAGGATTGCCTGCAAATGCATAGTTACCATGTCTCACACTGAGCCTCCCCCCCTTAGAAACCACTACACACTAGCCATGTTGTCTTCTGCCTGTCATTGACTATAATGGCAGAATAGTGATTTTAGTTAGAATGCTTATTTTAGGTTTATTTTTTTATTTTCCCCCCGATCCCGTTTGTGCGCCGCTGCCCTACGCTTAAACAGCTGAGATCGGCTAAAAAAATAAAAGTTGATTTTTTTTATGTTTTTCACCTGTTTTACATGCCAATGGCATTATACTTGGCCATTGGCATGCTTTCTAAATGATATCCACCCTTTATTTGGAGCTGTCATGGCTCCGTTTTGGAATTTGCAGAAATGTACTCTGTTATTGGTGTAGTGCATTTCTGCAGATTACACTAGTCCTGCACAGCTGGTGTCAGCTTCCTGGATTGCAAATTCACCTCATTTGCATGGATTTCTCCTGCAAATGGGGTAATTTGCATACACTGGCTGAGTACATGCAGGACTAGAGCAGGAGTGCTCATGCATGCCCCTACAGACTATTCCTGGATTGCACTGCAGACATATTGCCTGCTGGAGCTCCTGCACTAATCCTGCATGCCGTGCAAGGCTTGCAGAATCCGGTCTTTGTTACATTAAATCAGAACATTAAATTGTTTCTGTTAATAGCTCATTCCACTTCTTGTAAGAAAAGTATTATTAAATAAATATTTTCAGTGTAAAACAGTTATGAAACTTTTTTAAACTCTGCCATAGATAGTTACTCATTTTTATTACAGGTTATATGAAATTAAATGCTTTAAAGTAATATTATTTGTTAGATAATGATATACTTTTCCCATCTCTTCAGTCATTTACATAATTTGCTAATTATATATAATAATAATTATTTCTATTTAAGGAAGCAGTTATGATGATTTATTCAGCAGTGTTGCAAGGGAAATTGTTTGGCTGATTTAAATATTCTGAATGCCAAGATCCATTTGTTTTCATCATGACATAACAGTCAAATAATAATTGAACTATTTAAGGAAAGGAGCAATGACAGGAATGTTTCTAGTTTATGTTGAATAAAGAAGTTAACAGTTCAGTTTACATATTACAGATTCTACAGCTCATCCTTTAAAATATTCTCTTCCACACTTCCATTCATATTGTGAAGTTTAACACAAAATTTGAAAATCCAGCCCCACCAGGCTGAACAAGGAGAAGGTCATGGTGAGCTGCCTGTCGGGTGCTAGGATCCGCCACATAACACAAGCACTCAGGTCACTCCAAGGCAAGTACAAATATGACTCAGTCATTGTCCATGCTGGTGTGAATGACCAGAGACGTACCTCCCTGAACTACATGAAAAGAGACATAGAGGAGCTCTCTGAGCATGTAGCCCAGGCCGGTATGACCCTGACCTTGAGTAGCATCCTACCCTCATCAAGAATGATGCCACAATATGAAGACAAGATGATCAATTTCAACAATTGGCTTAAGTATTGTTGTCATTCAAAGAGGATCCAATGCCTGTCAGCCTGGGATGACATGCTCGACAAGCCACGATGCTTCGCTAGGGATGGCTTGCACCTGTCACCCTGGGCTTCGGATATTGGCAAAGGCTCTTGCTACCCCCATAGTGCCTTTTTTAGGCAAGGCTCAAAAGACAAACCCACCTCCATAGGTATCACAAGGGATAAGAAACTAAGAGTAATGCTACTCAACGCCAGAAGTCTAAACCTCAAGATGCACGCACTCGAAACTCTCCTTAGCATGGAGAACACTGATATCTGTGCAGTAACAGAAACCTGGTTCAAGGCTCCTGAGAGCACCCCAGCACTACCAGGTTATACCTCATACCATGCTTTCCGGCCCCAAAACTTGGACCGAACCACAAAAGGAGGGAGTATCAATATTCAAAGATACCCACACCTCCAGGTTGGTGGCACAGCACGAAGCATCAGAGACTATCCATGTGCAACTAACAGTGGGTAAAACTGCCTTCCAGTTTATAGCCTGCTACAGACCACCCTCACAAACCCAGGAACCCCACTCTGCCTTCCTGAGAACACTGGAAAATATGAAGGTCTCTCCAAACACCATTATATTGGGTGACTTCAACTAACCAAACATAGACTGGGAGCATTACTCTAGCTCCAACACCCTAGCCCAAAGGTTCCTAGAATTTATAAACTCAAATGCTATGGAACAACTTGTTACCACTCCCACAAGAGGGGAAAACATACTGGACCTGATCATCACCAACATGGGGACTCTATGCTCCAGACCAGAAGTGTAATCCTCATTGGTAAGATCAGACCATAAACTAATCTCACTGGATATTTACATCCCGACTCCACCCCCTGCCCTGAAAACCACAGTGAAAAACTTCTCTAATGCAAATTTCACACTCCTCAAAACTGAGGTGGAATCCTTCAAAGCCCCCTGGCCTGTGGAAAATACGTCCCAGACCGCAGAATCCTTTATAAACGCATTCTATGAACACCTTCAGGAATGCATGGATCATGCAATCCCAAAGAAAACCAAGTCCCAATCCTCCAAAGGCAGACGTCCTGTCTGGTGGACCCCAGCCATAAACAAACTATACAATAGGAGGAGGAAGCTACTACATGATAGAGCAAAATCCCAAAAAGGAAGGCATCTCTGATCAGTATTAGCAAAAAACTACGGGCACTCATAAAATCATCTAAGGCCAGCTTTGAGAGAAAAATTGCACAGGACACTAAGGATAATCACAAGGCTTTCTTTAGTTATGTTAGGAACATGGGTGGGAATTCCCGGATATGCTCAGAATGAGTCCAAAATGACAAAAAATACATCGAACCCACAGACATTTCCAACATCCTAGCTGACAGGTTCAGCGCAAACCCCCCCCCTCCCCACCAAAAGGGCAAATATCTCTCCCAGCAGAGTGTTGCCTCCCCTGACATCTCAGATGCTCAGGTAAGAGCTGTCCTCTCCAAAGCGAAAAACACAGCATCAATGGGACCAGATGGTGTCCCGGGCTGCATCCTACATGATCTCCAAGAAGAGCTAAACCCAAACATAAAACTACTGTTCAATCTCAGCCTTACTACAGGATATGTACCCAAAGAGTGGCGTACAGCAACAGTGGTCCCTCTCCACAAAGGTGGTGCCTCAACGGATCCTGGAAACTATCGCCCCATAAGCCTGACTAGCTTGGTCTGCAAAGCTATGGAAAGGATCATCATGGACCTCATAAATATACTGTGGACCTACAGACACTGGATCCTACCCAGTTTGGCTTTGTTAAGGGCAGGTCCTGCATCTTAAACCTGGTTGATTTCTTTGAAACAGTCACTAAGGCCATTGATGAGGGGAAGGTGGTCCACACAGCCTACCTGGACCTCGCAAAAGCCTTCGATACAATACCCCACTCAGGCATTATAGATAAGCTCACCAGCTTAAATATAAACCCCTATGTCACTAGATGGGTTGCAAACTGGCTCAAGGACAGAACCCACATGGTTAGAATTGCTGGAGCCATGTCAGACTCCAAACCAGTTACAAGTGGCGTCCCACAAGGCTCAGTCCTGGGACCTCTCTTGTTCGGTATATATTTCTCAGAGGTACAGGCCAACACAGAAGCACTGTGGCTGACCAAGTTTGCAGATGACTGCAAATTGGGTGCCATAATCGGCACTCCAGCCAACACAAGCATCCTCCAAAAAGGCCTCATAGAAACAGACAACTGGTGCCAGAGCCATGGCCTCAAGCTAAACGCCAAAAAGTGTATAGTCATTCCCTTTGGCAAAAACAAAGTGCCCACAAATTACCACATAGGTGGTAATCCATTAAGTACAGAAGAAGTAATTAGGGACCTGGGGACCCAAGTTGATAGCAATCTCTCATTTGACAACCACGTGGCCAAAGTGGTTAGAAAAACATTTTATATAGCCCACCTAATCATGAAGGGATTCACATCTAGATCAGGGGAGGTCATCGTGCCTCTTTACTCATCCCTCATCAGGCCCATAATTGAGTACAATGCCCCTTTTGGGATGTACCTTACCAGACACCTGCAGCAACTGGAAAGACCCCAAAAGTACCTCACCAAGACGATCAAAGGGCTCAAACAGATGCCATATGCTGCCCGGTTAAAGAAACTCCAGCTCTACTCAGTGGCATATAGCCTGCTCAGAGGCGATCTGTGCCTGACGTATAAAGCCATGTCCAACCCGGAATTAATGGACATGCTGCACCTCAGAAAATCCAAATCCCATCAAGCTACGTGCTCGAGAGACTTGAACCTCAGCACTGAAATAAATAGGACATGCTGGAGGGACAGATTCATAACCCAGAGGCTCCCTTCACTCTGGAATAAAATCCCAGTCCAGGTTAGGCAGAGTCCCTCATTGACTCTCTTCAAGAGGAATCTTGATGAGTGGATGGGAGATTGTAGGTTTACCCCGGGTATCACTTCTGTGTTACTGTTAGAGAGAGGCACAGTATACTAGCCTCGTAAAAGGGCATAGCAAAATTATTTTAAAATGGGTGGCGAAAGCCAAAAACACTCTGGCTAGGCTTATAAATGCCCTAGGAGAGACAGCCTAGTATGAACCTATGAACCTATGAAATATATTTATTGTTGTGCTTAAGGATGAAATTCTTTGTTTCTTAACTGCACTGTATATTTATGTGAGCAAAACATGGTAGCATATTCCTTTTGCCACTTTTGTGATACTGTAGGAAAGCAGAGTGACATTACCCTTTCCTGACAGCATACTGTGAAAGACACATGCTATGTGACAATGTGCTGGGCTTTCCATTTAGCACCATGTTCATTCCCACAATACATGCCTCCTACTTCCAAAGGCTTTTGTGTGCAGTGGGTATGGGTGAGTGGGTGGCTCTTACTTACTGGTGGCACTACCAGCCATCACTGGCTGTGGCACTTAAGCACAAAGCACCACTGTGATCTCCTGTCTTTACAGAACATTCTACAAGAAGATTGCTCTTTGGGTATGCACTAACCAACTGTCCCATTCAGGGTGAGGTGAGCACACTTGTGTATAAACACAATGCAAATTCACTTATGTAATGCAATGCCAAAATCAAATTACAACCCATGAGCAAGTGCATTCCAACCACAAGAACATACAAGATATACTACACATAAAATAAATAAATACATACATAAATAAATAAATAAATAAATATATAAAATGGTAAGATAAAATGCCAGGCTCATTGGCATAGAGGAATAAGCCAGTATGACTCAAACAATCCAAAGTCAGTTACTGTTTCAAATAGTGAAATAAATGAACTGGGATGAAAAGTCACAGTGATTACCCATCAGTGCCAAAGAACGTGGCCTTTCTTCTTCTTTCTTTCACAGTTATTATGATCTTGTTTGTCTTTCTTGATTTTTTTAAATTTCTTATGGCATCTTGTTGTTCAGTACTTCAGATTTTATTGGATGTTTCTGCCAATGGTAGTTTTTATTTCCTCATTTCTTTCTGTCCTTTTTCTTGACTATATTTGGTGTGATTTGTTTCAATGGCATTTTTTCTCAGATCTTTCTTCTTTTTGTCTTGGTGTCTGCCTGTATTTTGAGATGTTTCATTCTTAGATTTACCGTGTATTCATCATACTGAATTTTCATTGTCACAATTGCCATTCTTTGAATTTCAAGGGAAACACACTGTCCGGGATTCAGAAAGAAATGTGTGATATGCAAGATGAAACTGCACAGCGAGTGAAGACATGCAACTTGGCGCTGATTCAGAGACAGGTAGCATGGCCACACTACATGAGGAAGAAGAGTGGTCAGCATCATATGCAAATAACCATGTAATACTATGGAAATGATCAATAGTAATGATACCAGCTGTGACCACAAATGAGGAGTAACAAAATGGCAGAGAGTTTCACAAATGTATATATATTATGTGAAGAGTCACCCTGGACAGCCACTTTTTTACACTGTCATTTCTTCTTAAAGAAGATACTTGGACTAGCATTTGCTGAACAATATACCATTAGGTGCTGTTTTCACAGCCATTGTAGATGGATCTATGTTTTTATATCTATCTAGCTGTGCTTTTGGTGAGCGAAAGTAGACCCATGTAGATATACATGTTTGTGTGTGTGTGTGTGTGTGTGTGTGTGTGTGTGTGTGTGTGTGTGTGTATATATATATATATATATATATATATATAGATATATATATACACACACACACACACACACACACACACATATATATATATATATATATATATATATATATATATATATATATATACAGATATATAAATAAATATATTTATATGTGTGTGTGTATATACATATATATATATATATATATATATATATATATATATATATATATATATATATATATATATATGTGTGTGTGTGTATATGGGTCTACTTTTGCTCACCAAAAGCACAGATCTCTGAAACTTAAATTGTGGACACCAAATCTCTGAAACGTCACATTTCCTAACACTACCTGGCCACTAAACTCTCCAACACACACCTCTACTGAGATGGATGAATATGGCCTTTTGACTGTGTTCATTATCATGAGGAGCAAGGAACGGCCATGCTACATTATGCATCTGGGTGATTCTCTCCAACAGGCTGTTCTTAGGGAGATACATTACTAATTAGCATATACTTTTCCCCTGCGACACCTCATTAGCATTTAAAATGGCTGCAGACTCAGCTCACTGCAGTGCTGCATGTCTTTACATTGCAGCACCAAGGTACAGCTGACTCTGAATCAGAAATAGTTACCCTTAATGAGTCAGGCACACTGTGCTTGCAGCCTGTTGAATACTTTTCTTTATGCAACTCATCTTATGTATACTTTGTGGTGTATTATAGCTTTAGGAATGGCTTAAAGATTTTCTTCCTGGGGCTCCAGTGAAAATGAAACAGTTATTCCTGATCAACAAATGTGATAAATATAAACAAATTACTAGCACCACAGAAATAGGGCATGTTAGCACAAATGAAATAAATGGGCATACTTTGAAGTAATAGTATTTAAAAAATGAAAAGTAGCAAAAATTAAGAACTCATACTGAAGTAGCTTAGTGTGGAAAACACTAGTGAACTAATTAATTGCTTACTAACAATTGGAGTACAGAAAGGCGAGAAGCTAAAAACTTGACTCATTGGGTGGTAGATTTACTACTTTCTTTAGCCTTTTTCGGCACCTTGGGATTTATTACTAAGGATATAGGCAGCAGGGATCAAGGCGAAGGAGTGAGTTGGTGGATATAATATTGAAGGCATTTTGCAGCAATGAAGGTGAGGGGCTTGTGGGGAGGGGCAAGCTGTGGTGTATGTGAACATACCTCTCAACCTCTTAGCAAAAGAATTCTGGAGAAAGACAAAATAATGGGAAGACAGAGGCCTAAAACTAGGGACAAGTTTTAAATATTCCTCTTATAAACTTAGAAAGTTGATTGAATAACAGGCTTTTCATTAACATGTGTATTCAGTAAGGTATATTGTCGGAAACTGAAATATCTGTCATTATTTAGTGGCTTCAATACTCGATGAATTGCCACAAACCACATATTTTATACAGAGCAGACCAAAAATATGAGTCAAAAATGTGGACATTTTTCAAAAGTCTGAAAAGCAGAGAGGTATGCATGTGGAAGGCTAAGGAGGTTGAAAGGGGAAATAAAGGCACATAAGAGATTGGATTTACAGAACAGAACGAAATATAGGAGCATCTAGAAAGGAGGGAGCTAGGGCAATCGTGGTATGATGCAGATGTGCTACATAGGTCAATGGGACCAGGATAGAGGGAGTCCAAGTATGTAACCTGAAGGAAGAAGGAGTGTAGGTAGTGAAGCAGTGATGGGCAAAGGTAGAAAAAGAAAAGAAGAGGTAGAGTAAAGGAATAACAGCAGTGAGTATGGATAGGTAAGGGGTCAAATAGATAGGAATGCTTAGCTAGAAGATGATGCTGTAAAGTGAACATGGCAGGAGATGATAAAGGAGATAAGAGTAATGATGCTTATATAGAGGAACAGTGCAGATTAAATGAATCAGTGATCAAGCGGCAGGCTGAATCAGAATACAGAAGCAGGGATGAAGAGGCCAACATGGAGATGGTAAGGGTGCAGGATAGTGGGGCAAGTGAGGATTGGAGGGAAACAGTGTACATCAGACTCTAGGCAGGAAGAAGAAGGAGACAAATATCCAGCAATGGAAATTACAGGTTTAGGAAAATATAGGAAGCAAGCATCAGATGAGTAGAGAAGATAGTGATAATTAGTGACAATGGGTCTGAACTTTGTGGCTAAGGAGTAGGAAAAGTCCACCAAAAAAAAAAAAAAAGACCGTGGCAGGACACATTTGAGACAGGATAAGAAAGAACATAGGAAAAGTAGTGGGAAACTGTAGGATCAGGCCTCAGATTGTACTTCATGCAACCAGCCAATATGGGCAGTGGCAAAAGTAACTAAAAAAGGTAAAATGAAGGTAGCTAATAGATGCCAGTAGATGTGGGTTGTGGTGATTTTCTTGGAGGACTTACCAGTGCCTGTAGATAGCACACCAAAGGAGGTGGACAGAGGAGAACTGATACATGTATGTAAGTAACAGGGGTAGATATGATCTTAGAAATGGAGGAGCACAGGTATATGGAGACCAGCATGCCCTTAATTAATCCATCCATCCATCTACAACCTCTTTTTCCCAGTTTTGCACATAGTATTAGAGTCTTTCTTCAACAGTGGCAATCATATAGATCCAAGGTTTTTACCACCAGGTGGCTAGCCCTATCACAGTAGTAGTATCCACACCACACACCTACACCTGTGGGCAATTTAGAGTATCCAGTCTACCTACTGCATGTTTTTGGAATGTGGGACAACATGCAGACTCCACACAGAAGGCACCCCAGCCAAAAATTGAACTGGGAAACCTCTTGCTGTGAGGTAACAACATTATCCGCTGCACCACTCTGCCACCCACCAGCATGCATTTAAGCTAATGTGAAAAAGTGAGTAGGACAAAAAAGGACAACCTTCATACACTGGATGCAATTCAATTTGATTTTGTCAAGGCAAGGTCATGCCTACTAAACCTGGTAGACTTCATTGGGAAGGTCATCAAGGCGATGATAGAGAGGGAAATGATGCATACTGCCTACCTGGACATGGCTAATGCAGTCAGTACGATACCCTGCTCTGGTATAGTAGACAAACTCATAGAACTGGTGATAAACCTTTACATAGTGCACTGAATTGCCAGCTAGCTAAAAGACAGGACCCAGGAAGTCAGGACTGGTGAGACCACCTCCATTAAGAGACTGGTCACCAGTGGGGTAGCTCAGAGCTCTGTGCTGGGACAACTCTTATTAGGCATCTACTTCTCAGAGGTAAAGATTAATGTCAAGGGCCTTTGCCTAACCAAGTTCTCAGAGGACTGCAAATTAGGAGCTATCATAGATGCCCCCGTAACACAAACATCTTACAAGAGGGTCTAACACAGAAAAATGACTGGTGCCAAAGCACAGATTAAAACTCAATACCAAGAAATGCATTATAGTGCATTTTGGGAAAACTGCTAATTACTCCATTGATAAGACACCCCTAAGTGTTGACCTTGTAGTCAGGGATCTGGGAACATATGCAGACAGTAATTTGACCTTTGACCAATACATGGCCAAGGTAGTAAGAAAATAATTCTATATTGCCCAACTTATATGTAAGAGCATAGCATCCAGATCCAAAGAAGTCACAGTACCACTTTATTTGGCCCTTATCAGACCCATCACTGAATATAATGCCCTGTTTGGTATGTATTTGAACAGACATATGCGACAGCTGGAATTCCCACAAAGAATTCAGGGTATAAACATATTGTCTTATACAGCTTTACCTTAAACCCTTATCTCTATATTTGGTCTCCTTCTTGTTCATGTTAATGACAGGCAAGCTATACTTGATTGCACAGCTGCAAAACAAACAACATAAAAATCCCTTGATCCAACCATTTAAATTTTGCTTATGACATAAACAAGGCATGCTGAAAAGACATACCCCCCAGATTCAGGAAGCCCTACAATGAGTGTAGGAATAGTGCAGGAGCTGCTGCACACAATATGGCAGCCGAGCAATCCAGGATCAAGCTCCCAGGATGTGCACGAGCACTTCTACACTATTCTGGCACAGACACCACTGCTATATGCTAATTACCTTATTTGCTGGTGAAAACCATGCAAATGAGGTGAATTAGTGATCAAGGAAGCAGGCAGTTGTCCATGCCTGAACAGTGTACAAAGCATAAATGTATTCAGCTAGTAGCTGAATATATTTCTGCAAATTAAAAAAACGGAGGCATGACAGCTCGAAAGAAAGCATGTATTATAGTTAGTAGGCATGCCAATGGCCAACTATATGTCCATTGGCATGAAAAATAATTTACTTTTTATAAAATAAAACTTTTATTTTTTTTTTTGGCCAGTCTCAGCCATTTAAGCATAAGGCAGTGGCCTTCAAATGGGATGGTGCTGAAAATAAAAAAAAATGTGAAAAAGCAATTTTCAGGGAAATCTGAATTTTGCCATTATAGTCAATGGCATGCAGAATGCAAACAATACCAGGGAACAGTTGTTGCTAAGGGGAAAAGCTCAGTGTGAGTGCAGTAACTATGGAGTAAGGCAGTGGGGTATGCAAATGAGGAGAATCTTACTGAATCACAAATTTCTTCTAAGTGTCAGACTGCACCTAACCGTGTAGGTGCTCTAATACAGCCTTATAAGCATGAGAAGTAAATTACATCAAAAGGGGGTGTATCACGCTTGCTGTAAGCACATTGGAGCACTATTGCCTGGGTTTGCACTTAGCTAACACAGCTAAGTAAGGGTGTGTGTCTGAGGCTGTAATGTCATACACCATGAAATGAAGAGCGTGTTCACGTCCATGGAGGGGCATTTCTACTAATATGTGTTTACCTTAGCAAAACGGGTATTTGCAACGCACATTGGGACTTAAACTCGAAAAAATACAGGAATTGGCAGCACTGTGTATATGTAAGCAAGGGGGTGTGTTTGAGGCTGTATAGCCTCGTTTACCTTGCCTAAATGGGTGTGCATAGTGCACACCAGGATTTAAACCACAAAATAAAAAAAATACAGGAAATGGCAAGTGGAACAAGAAAAAAAAGGGAAATAGCAGAATAGAGGCACCCAAATACAAGTAATGGAGTTGGCAGGTGGAATGTATCATACTCAGCCAATCACACAGGCAGTATCTACAGCACACCACTATAAACTATGCAAACACCTTTTAGTCTGTTTTTTTCCCACAAACTCTACACCACCAGTGTACACAGACAGGGAAATTTTACCTGACAAAACTAACAAAATGTTAGGGGCTGCTGCCACTCTCATACATCAGTATGTGGAAGAGGCTGAGGGTGGTGAAGAGGACAGTGCTGAAAACTGCCTCAGACTTATGAAGAGGAGGAGAAGAGTGTTAAGGCCCAGGGTAACCTACCAGGGGCTACATGATCTGGAGATAGTAGGGGGCTACAGTGTGGACAGGGACAAACTGCAGCAAATTGTGGAGCTGTGCCGGCCTTGCCTCACATCCAGAACAAACAGAGGGGAATCCATCCAAGTGGATACCAAGGTGTGTGTGTAGCTCTAAGAATACTAGCTACAGGTACTTTACAAAAAGCAACTGGGGATATCATGGGGGTCTCACAGGCATCTGCATCCAGGATACTCCACCAGTTCCTGGATGCCATGTGAACACATGCCGAGGAGCACATTAAATTCCCCAGCACCCATGAGTAGCTGACTGGCAATATGCATTTCTTCTAACATGTAGCAGACTACCCGGAGGTACTGGGTGCCATAGACTGCACGCACATCCATATAAAAGAACCACCTGGTGACCAGGTAGGGTCTACATAAAGCACAAGAGGTTCCACTCCATCATCTGCCAGGTCATGTGTGATGCCTAGGGCATTATCATGAGTGTGTGTGTTGGCTGCCCTGGAAGCTATCACAACTTCCACGTCTGGCATTCCTCACAGCTGTATCAGTGGTTTGCCAGGGGGGACATCCTGTATGGTCTACACAATGGAGCCGTGGATAATGACAACCATCAGGAATGCACACACACCCACACAAGAATGCCATAATGAGGCACATGCACAAACCAGGATCATTATAGAGCATGTGTTTGGGATGCTCAAGTCACAGTTCCACTGCCTTGACATATCCAATGCAGCCTTGCAGTACTCTCCAGCCACATGTGCACACATGATCATAGTATGAGCCATGCTACGCAATATGATGCTGTGGAAACAGCTGCAAAAGGAACAAAATGGGGAAGGGACACACAGCCCCCCACCATTGTCAAGGCCTCCACAGGCACAGAGTGACTTGGAGGAGGAACATCCTGAGCCTGCCCCTGTAGGCAGATGGAGGCATGCCCAGTATGCCCTGGCCTTGGCAAAGTGGCAAAGCATAGCAGATACACTGACACTGTAGGGCCCCAGGGATTGATCTCTCTCTCTGTCTCTCTCTCTCTCTCTGACTCGCACATAAAGTAAAATGGATGCTAAATATCACACTACCTATACCTGACCATGTAGAGGCAGTGTATTGTGTGGATCTAACATAGTCAGCCCTCAAGCACTACCCACACAACAGCTACAGGCACAAGGTAAGCTAGTCTCTATAACAAATTAAAATAATGGGGTGGACTTTTCTGATAGCATATCTGTGGTATTGATCAAGCATGTAAGGGAATGGGTTGGCTAACTGGGATAGCAGCAGACAACTGACAGCTCTGTGGGACAGCAGGATGTGTATCTCCAGTACTGCCCTACCCACACCATGTAGTACCACCCTAGTCGACAAATACCACTGCAGTATATGTGGTGAACCAAATAACTGGGGGGTCATAGGTCACATGCATGGATGTCAAAGTGGGGGTCCCATACCCACCACCAATCCCACACAGCAGATCAGCTGTAGACAACCATACATAAATGCCTGGCAAAGGCCCTCGCATGGCGAGACCCATGAAATCCCCACCCACAGACTTTTACACAGTGATATCACAGCAGGTCTGGCAGTGGAAGTATGGCTTTGAAAGGTAAGAAGTCTGAAACTATAAAGGTCTATGCCAGAACAATCTGACCTGTGGCTGATACTGTTATGCCCATAGTCTGAAAGCTAGGACACACCACCATGCTACATGGGACCAAAATGTTAAGCAAATTTCAGCGCAGTCTGTGCTGATGTGTAATGTGTACAGTCATGTCACTCCCCCATAGTCCCATAGAAATTCAGTAACATGTTCCTAGACTTAAGGAGCATCTAGTAGCAGAAAGCAATTGTCAGTAACACCCACAGTCAACTTACTGGTTCCATCCCAGGGGTGTCTCCTGCTGGCAGCCTGGGAACATATGATCATCAGAATGCACTGCCCTGCTACAGATGGCCTGCATCTGTCACACCTGGCCTACAGGCCTCTGGCAAATGTCTATGCCACACCCACAGTGCCCTTTAGGGAGTGTCATGGGGTCCAGACCACCAACATAACACAGTCCACAAAATGCAAAGAAAGGTCATGCTGACAACTGCTAGGAGCAAACCTGCCAGCCCCAGGGAGCCAGAAAATTGGACAAAGCCATAAATAATGGGGTGATGAATTTCCAAAGATAAGGACACCTGTGAAATACTGCTCTAATAATGTTATAAAGTTGATGGAATGATTTGCAGTAGCATGGAATGTCTGATGGGTACGAAGTCTGAAACAGCAATGTCAACTGTAATACCTGACTTCAACCCTGAGTGACTTGCAAAACACTTTTGATGGAAAACCAAACTTGTTTGGGTAACCAACAATATATATGAGTCATGGATGTGGACATTCTGTAGTACTCTGTACAGTCGATAGGCAGGGCTAGGAGTTTAAACATGGGAATGCACCCAGTGCAGGCAGGCCTAACTCTGCAAGATGATGACATGTCTACACCCACAGAACCCTGGGCCACAGCCATGGGGAATAACACAGCCCTCCTTGATCAGTCATCCTATGCAACATCCTGACTGCAACATGTGGCCATCCAAGCAAAATGAGGTAGGCCATATATATATGTGTGACACACACCTCCAGGCTGGTCAAACAGTATGACACACACAAGACCCTCCAAGTGCAGTCAACCATTGAGGAGAGCCCAATGCAAAGTACTGGTAGCTATAGCCAAACATATCTGCCCAGGACACACACCCCCACACATCCTATCCTCTACAAATATATCTAGAGTCTGCCTGTCACCCTGATCCTGTCTGATTTATATTACCCAACTGTGAACTTGTAATCAGACTAGGCCAGAACATAAATCCACAGAGATTCCACCATTGTAACATATCACCAAGGTGCTGGGCCATTTCCACAGCAGCAGCAGTCAATTGCTTGTAGGCATACCCCTCAACAGGCTGGATAGTGCAAGAATGTATAGCATTTGGCCCATAAACCTTGTGTCTGCATCATCTATCCTGTATTCCTCTGGTAAATCACTGTGATGATCTGAGGAGGTATGTCACCAGGTACTGAAACAGTACACAACAGTGTCAAATGGCATATATGACAGATGTCTGCTAAAACCATCCATGTAACCCTTGCAACCTATACATTACTGAGATAAATTGTCACAATCATTGTATGGCACATTGTCCCCATATTTTGATAGGCTATCTCCAGATATCCTGCACCAACAGGTTGACAGGTATGGTTGTAGCACAAAACAAACAGGACTGGAGTACAACAGTCCCTGGAATCGAGTCCCACATGTACTATAGAAGGACACACTGGGCATGCTCGTATGCTTAGAGAAATGTCAGTAGGATCTAGGAATGAACAGGTCTTCCCCACCCAGTGCACTTGCCATTGCCCCACCTTAGCAGTACTGAAGATGTCTGCTACCATAGAAGTCACTTTTGTTAGACCCAAACCCATAAGCTCTGTGGTGCATGCAATAACTGCATAACAAGATAATACAATCAGCTAGTTAGGTAGGAGTTATAATCTCAGTCCTGGCAAAAGTAAAAGTGTGTGTAAGTGTGTGTGTGTATGTGTGTGTGTGTGTGTGTGTGTGTGTGTGTGTGTGTGTGTGTGTGTGTGTGTGTGTGTGTGTGTTCATTCACAACTAAAAGCTTTTGGGTCCATTCAAACCCAGTACACCTCCCCTTTCCCCACTTTAGCAGTCCTGCAGATATCAAACATCTTAGAAGTGTCTTCCATCAGGCCTCAGCCCCCTAAGCACTGTGGCACATGCGATAACTGCATAACAAGATAGTACAAATAATTAGTTAGGTGGGAGTTCTAATCTCAGTTCTGGCAAATGTAAATGTGTGTGTGTGTGTGTGTGTGTGTGTGTGTGTGTGTGTGTGTGTGTGTGTGTGTGTGTGTGTGTGTGTGTGTGTTCACAACTAAAAGCATTTGGGTTCATCCAAACCCAGTACACCTCCCGTTTCCCCACTTTAGCAGTCCTTCAGATATCAGTTATCTTAGAAGTGCCTTCCATGAGGACTCAGGCCCATAAGCTCTGTGGCATGTGTGATAACTGCATAATGAGATAGTGCAAATAACTAGTTAGGAGTTCTAATCTCAGTCCTGGAAAAATGTAAACATGTGTGTGTTCACAACTAAAAGCTTTTGGGTCCATTCAAAGCCAGTACACCTCCCCTTTCCCCACTTTAGCAGTCTGACAGATATCAGTCATCTTAGAAGTGCCTTCTGTCAGGCATCAGCCCCATAAGCTTTGTGGCATGTGTGATAATTGCATAACATGATAGTACAAATAACTAGTTAGGCAGGAGTTCTAATCTCAGTCTTGGCAAATGTAGAATGTGAGTGTGTGTGTGTGTGTGTGTGTGTGTGTGTGTGTGTGTGTGTGTGCGTGTGTGTGCGTGTGTGTGTGTGTGTGTGTGTGTGTGTGTGTGTGTGTGTGTGTGTGTGTGTGTGTGTGTGTGTGTGTGACATTTGCGTGTGTGGCATTTGTGTGTGCAAAACTGAGGGAGCTGCGTATTTGTTTATAGGTGGAACAGTTTTATGCCATTCCCACCCATGGCACTTCACAGTGCCCCACCTTACCTTATCACTCCAGATGATGTCAATCCTTTATCAGTAACCTTGGCCCACTGTCAGCCTTGTAAGCTCAGTAGTGCATGTGATAAATGCTTAACACTATAGTACAAATGACTAGTTTGGCAGGGGTTCTACTCTTCTGGCAAATGTTTGTGTGGGTATGTATGTTTGTAAATAGAAGAATTTTGATATGTTTCCCACCCACTGCCCTACTTTATCAGTTCTGCTGATGTCATTCCCCATATCAGCAACTTTGGCCAACTCTCAACCCAGTAAGCTCTGTAGCGTATGTGGTAACTGTGTAACACTATGATACAAATCACTAGTTAGGTAGGGGGGTCTATTCTCATAGCTAGCAAGTGTCTGTTTCTAGGACAAAGTGTTTTGATAGATTAAACACCCACTGCACTACTTTATCAGGCCTGCTGATGTCATTCCCTTTATAGGTTCACAAGTTTGTAGCAGGTAATGGCCCAGGAGTCTTAACAAGCCTAGCACATAGAAAGGCCCTGCCATTGTGACACCCGATGTTATGTCCCAGTGCCTGTATCAAGTATATCCACTGCAGTGATCCTTGGGTTGAACTGTTTATTACCCATCCACTCATCAAGATTTCTCTGGAACAGGGTCAGCTAGGTGCTCTGCATGACATGTATGGGAAGTATATTCCAGGGCATGTGCATTCTCTTGGTGAGGGACCTGTCCCCCCAACATGTTGTGATGATTATGGTACTGAGGTAGAGGTCTCTACAGTGTGTGGTGTGGATGGATTTATATGTGGCATTTCTAAACAAGCTAGGTCAGACATGACTTTGTATGTCAAGCACAAATAGCTGCTAATTAGGTGATATGACACAGAGAATAACTTGCGTCTGCTGAGTCTGTCTGTGTAGGATGTGTGTTTAATGCCTAGGAACCCCTTCACGAGGTGCTTCTTTGACTTCCCCAGCAGTTGCAGGTGTCTAGAGAGGTACATGGCAAATGGGCCATAATATTTGAGGAGTGGTCTAATGAGGCAATAGTAGACAGAGATCATTACCTCTGTCTTCCTGGATGCAGAACTCTTGGTAATACAGTGTGCCATATAAAAGGACTTCTTGACCACAGTGGCAATGTGGTGCTTGAAGGAGAAGTTGCTACCAACCTGTGTCTCCAGATCTATTATAATGCATGCAGTGTTCATTGGGCTCCCATTGGTGTGGTACGTACTGGGAACTGAATGTTTTACCAAGGGGGATGATGATGCATATTGTGGTGTTAAGCTTTTGGGCATGGTTTCCACACCACTCATTGGTCTCAGTGAGGCCTTTCTGTGGGATGTGTCCATCACTTGTGGAGTTAATGATAGCTCCCAGCCTGCAGTCCTCTGTGAACTTGGTCAGCCAGAGTTCATCTGTGTTGGGCTGAACTCTTGAGAAGTAGATGCTGGACAGGACTGAGCCCTGTGGTACTCTACTTATGACTGCTTGCCAGTCTGACCTGGAGTTTGCCACTGTCATACTTGTGTGTTCTGTGAACCAATTTGCAAAACAAACAATAATATACGGGTTGATGCCTGGTGATGGGGTTTATCAATAATCCTTCATTGAGGAATGGTATCGTAAGCTTTGGACAGATTGATGTAGGCTGTATGCAGTGCCTTACTGCCATACACAGTCCTGGTGACTTAGTCAAAGATGTCAACCAGTTTGACCAGACATGATCTGGCATTCACAAAGCCAAACTGTGTGAGTCCAGAGTTAGGAGATCACCTATATCTTCATCAGTCATGTCCCTGATGATGCAGTCCATACCCCCTACATAGTAGACTTGTCAGGCTAAGGGGCCAATAATCCCCAACATCTGTAGATGCTACCCCTTTATGGAGAGGGATAACTGTAGCAGTGTGCCATGTTTGAGGAACAAAGCCTGAGATGAGGCTGTGACTGACCAGAGCACACAGATTTGGTCCAAGGTCACTTTATATGTCATGTAGAACACAGCCATGGATATGTTGGTGTCCCATGGAAGCTGTATTCTTGCCTGTGGCCAAAGCAGGTCTAACCTGGCCTGCCATACTGCTGGGTAACTGCCATTCATCTGCCATTGTGATTGTACACTTGTGGGGGGAGAAAGGGGTAAAGCTGGCCCTGAATATGTTGCCAAGACTGTGGCCAATATCTGTTGTCTCAGGATAGGAATTAGCATTACGCAATAACTCACAGCACTTGTGTTTAATGCTGTGGAGGTTGTTGATGTAACTATCAAAGACTTTTGTGATTGTTGTCTATGTCTGCTGCATTTATGCCTTCATAGATGCCTGTAGGGGGTTACTGAGGGATCCCAAGTTGTATTTGAGGCTAATAAGGGGGTTCAATAGTCATGGAACACCACCTTTTTCTGCAACAGTGTCTTCCTTCTGTTGTACACTTTAGTAATGGCAGGGAACCATCACATTGTCTCCCAGCATTTGGAGGACAGTGTCTGGGTTCTGTTGGCTATGGCTAGTACCATGCATTCATATACCTCTTTGTACAGTGTATATGTGTATGATTCGACAGTCATGCAGCTATTTCCCATTGCCATGGGTGCAGTGAAGTCATCCACCCCTGTTTTTATGGCTGCAAAGTTAGCTTTGGAGAGGTTTTGTGAGGTGGTTGCCTTTGTGGGGGGTGTGGCTGACATGGTGAGTTCCATGTTGATTACAGCCTGTGTGGATATCACCAGGTAGGGACTGCCAACTGTGAATGAGCAACAGTCACATATGTAAGCAGTCAACACAGGTCAAGGTTGTTGCATCATCTACCGGGGGTCAGTATGAGCTGATCCAAGGCTTTGGAAATGGTGAATTCCAGGAAGTGTTGGGCCACTGTACTGGTGCTTGGCTACTTTCTCCAGGTGATGGAGGGATAGTTGAGGTCTCCTACTATGTCAGTGTTGCATTGGACATTCATAGATAACAGGGTGTTGAGAAATGTGTATTGATAGTCTAGGGACATAGATGTGGACCCATAGCAGGCTATGGTCTGGATTGCACTATTACCCCAAGGCAGTTGTACCAGAAGTATCTCTGATGCATTCTGCTGGGATACTAGTCTGGAGATGTTCATATCCATAATGAATATGGAGACAACACCACCTGTGGAGGTGTGGTGTGGTCCATGGTTGGGGCCTGACAGCTGTAGAATGTGTTATAGCCTGTTACTGCCGGGATACTCTCTGCTGCTGTGCACCACCTCTCCATTACAGCAGAAATGTTAATGTCCTCCATTCTGAGAAGTGGTTTGAGTGACTACATCCTGACAGTTAGATGTCTTACTGTTGAGCAGCATGACCCTCAGACCGCATACATGTCTAGCTGTTATGGTGGTAATTACATTTGGAAAACTGCCTAATAAGACATTATAGAGGTGGAAAGATACTTAGCCAGTACCTGGAAACCCAGGGCTGACAGATGTAGGACATCTGTGGCAAGTCATTGAGGTTTGTCAATCATGTTATCCCAAGCAGAGATATACTGGATCCCCTGATAAAGACACAAAGCATGTAAGCCAATGTTGCAGTCAATCATCTGTTGATAGTACTGCAGCATCATTCTGGGTGACAGCAGTATACTGCTCAGGGCTACTATCACACCTGCCTGGACCACATAATCAGGGAGTTCAACCATGTCTCTTGTCATGTAGTCCAGGGAGGTGTGTCCCAGGTCATTCACACCCACATGGATACAGAGTGATACTTGTAGTTGTTGTGGAGTGCCATGACTGGCTGTGTCATGTGTTGGATGCTGGCATGTGATAGATATTTGGCTGTTACCTGCTCCATATTCAACTTAGTAAGTGGGATATGTGTGTGCCTCAGTATTGAGTTACCCATGATCATTGTATTGTGCAAGGTTGTTAGCCTTAGGAGCTTAGGTTGAGGGGTAAACTGTGAAATATGTGTCCCTTGGCATGTGCCATGTCATGGTGACTGAGTGGGTGTCTGTCTTGCTGGTCTGTGCTGTTTGGGTAAATGTCCATTGAGTGTCTCTGTGAATGGGTGTGTGTGGCTTTTCACTGTATGTCATGGCTGTCAAAGTGGGTGTCATGGTGAGCTATGTGTTCCACATGGTGTGGTGCAGGTGTTGATCTTATCCTCTTGACCTGCTAGTCCAGTTTTTGCCGGAGAGTGCATATGTCCACATTGGGTGATATATGGGCAACTCTCACAGGTCCGAGTGTTTGGAGTTTAGAGGGGAGGGTTGTCTGTGTTCATGAGGCAGTTGCAACAGTGTCACTGCATGGACAAGTGCACCAGGTTAATGGGTGAAAGCACAGAAAACTGCATTTCACTCATGCCAGGAAGGATGGACATAACTAGTACGTACTGGGGCTACTTCTGTGATGAACAAGTACTGCTGATGGTTCCCAGGGGTGCCACACTTATTGAGACAATAATCTGGTGAAGTGCCAAGCTATAATGATATTTGAAGTGTGAGACAGAAAGAACTAGCATGATGTAAGGGTGAAACTGAAGGCAGACTTTCTGCCAGCTGTAATACTTTACCTCAGCTGTGCAGTTATCAGCAGCTTTGGTAATTTGGAAGTTTAGTAAGCTCTGTAGTGCATGTGGTAACTGTGTAACACTATAGTAGACATAACTAGAAAGGCAGGCGTTCTAATCCCAATAATGGCAAGTGTGTGTGTGAGAGAATCATGTACTGTCTGGCTTATACCATTTTTGTCTTATGTACTACCCTTCACACTTCCCCTCACCCCAATTTAGTAGTCCTGTTGATGTCATCCACCTTAGAAGTACCTTTGGAGTAGGTGAAAATGTATAAGCTCTGTGGCACTTCTGATAATTGTATCACTATAGTAGAAAAAACTAGACAGGCAGGAGTTCCAATTTCACTACTGGCAACTGTTTGGATGTGAGTGTGTTTGTGTGAGAATCATGTAGTGTGTGGGTTATACCATTTTCGATGTCTGTACCACTCTTTACACTTCCCGTCACTTCAATTTAGTAGTCCTGTTGATGTCATCCACCTTAGAAGTACCTTTGAAATAGGTGAAACTGTGTAAGCTCTGTGGTGCATCTCATAACTGTGTCGCACTATCGTAAGAATAGCAAGATAGGCATCAACTGTGTGTGTGTGTGTGTGTGTGTGTGTGTGTGTGTGTGTGTGTGTGTGTGTGTGTGTGTGTGTGTGTGTGTGTGTGTGTGTGTGTGTGTGTGTGTGTGCGTGTGTGCGTGTGTGCGTGTGTGTGTGTGTCTGTGTGTGTGTGCGAGGATCATATCTTGTGTGGCTTATACCATTTTGATGTGTGTACCATACATGGCTGGTGACTACCTCCCGATGCCATTATTTTATATATTGTGGTAACAGTATCTGCTTCACAACCAGCAAGTTAAACCATTGTACAGTTCTATGTACAGATGTGTCTGGAATATCCAGATGTTTGCAACCTATACATGGTCTGAAGTAGTCTGTGTGCCTTAACAATGCCCATGCATGTGATATTGTAGCCAAATAGCCCACAGTGAGTGTACTGACTCATATGGCAGTATCAGTTATCTTACCTGACTGAAACATCATGCTGATACGACGTCTGCCACCCTCTCAGGTGGCGAACCTTGTAGGTACAATATATGAGTCCAGATGCTTGGTTTTTAAAAGTGAACTGTTCATGTTATGGGTCACATTAAAGGTTGGAAGAGGTGTGGACTGACATATTGTGGTCCCAGTTTGTATGTATCAGAAACACCTTTCATCTTAACAGGGGTGTGTACACAATTTATATACACTGTATACCAGTTATGTGTCACACATGTCCCTACCTTAGACCATTTGTCCAGCCATTTTGCTGGCCTCTGTCCAGACGTCTTGCACTGACAAGTTGTGAGGTATGCTACAAGAATGTTGAAGTCACCTCAGATAGGCTCTAGTGGTGACCACTGTGATGCAATGCAGTTAACCCCACTAAAAGTTATCATGCACATAAAGCATAAAAACCTTTATCTTCCTACTTGAGGCATCTCCTTGGTCGTCCGCATGGTGTGCTGCCCCCTGGAAGCCCAGGGTTCCTAATCGGGTTGTCCCCCTCCCTGCTACTTTTCACAAGGTTTCTCTGAAGCTACAAGGCAGGCCACTATAGTATGGACACCCAGGACGCATCCCTTCTACCTCACAGTGTTGGCTATAGTTGATAGCCTTACAGGATTTGCTTCTGGAAGCTCAGCGTTCCTAATCGGGTTGTCCCCCTCCCTGCTACTTTTCACAAGGTTTCTCTGAAGCTACAAGGCAGGCCACTATAGCGTGGACACCCAGGACGCATCCCTTCTACCTCACAGTGTTGGCTATAGTTGATAGCCTTACAGAATTTGCTGTATGTGCATTTTTTTTGTCTTGTAACATTGCTACAGTAGTTTAAACAGGATCAGCACACTCGCAGAACTAACTGAGGCCTTTTTTTTATTCCTTTTTCCCTTCCTTGCAGTTGCTAGTTATGTTTTATTCTAATATTTATAGTTGAATTCCTTTCTCCAATATGCCTCTAGAGGACAGCAGTACACAGCGTCTGCTAGCATTTAATTCACTTCGTCCTGGATCTCTGTACCGCCTAATGCTACCCTCTGGTTTAGGCATAATTTCTAACCATGAGATCTTACAGTAGACTCCACTTTATAAAGTAAGACGTTGCTGGATTTGTATTAACTTAATTACTATATTTCCCTCAATAAGGTGTTTCTTACCTTAGCTTTGTACACTAACTGTAGTAGTAACTTTAATAATACGTTCCCATAATAAGGAGTTTTCTTACCTTGCTAAGTGACTTCTGTGCTTAGCTTCACTGAAAGGACTGATTGGCTCCGCACTCTCCACTAGCTGGTTCTGCCCCGCTTCACTCCCCTCCCTACCCCCTTATCCCACCCACCCCACGTGCTCCTACACTTATACTTCCCTCACCACACCTGCTCCTGAAAACAACCTACCCTAACAAACTACCAATTGACATAACTCCACGTCATCTCACCTATTGTACTTTCCATACAACCCTCTCTTATACTATCTTACCTTACTCATATACCTGTAGCTATTACTTCCTAACAAGGACCATACCCTCCCATAATTTATATTGTAGTTATATCATAACTCTATTTCTGTAAGGTTCCATAACTCTTCTTTGCAGTATGTCTTCCAAAACTAACAGTACTCTGCCTAAGACTCCTATAACTAAAAGCAACCTAGCCAAGCTAATACTCTTACTCATACCTTCTCTAGTTCTCACACTGTCTTATCTCCTTACCTCTTATGAAAAGGCAAATAATTACCACATCAATTACTCTCTCAAACAAACAGCCATTGATTTTACTACCCAAAAACTGACTCATTTAAACATCACATCCACCTCTAACTACCTCCTAGCCAAATACCATCGACTTTCACATATTAAATTAAATAATCCAATGTTAAGGAGACTAAAGAATCTAACCAGTTTCTCCTGTAAATCATCTTTACAATTTAAAACTTCAACCCTAAAAGATGGTGACATACATCCTAACCCAGGACCCACTAATATCTCTGCTGAAACAAGACATATTATCACAAACTCCACCCTTCCAACACTAACCACTGATTCTAATGCCTTACTTATAGGACATCTTAATATCCGAAGTATTAACAACAAGGTCACCCATCTCCACGCTCTCCTTGAAAATCACTCCTTTGATATTTTCTGTCTAACTGAAACTTGGTTAAAACCTTGTACTAAAGATAATGAAATAATTCCCCCAGGTTACAATATACTGAGAGTGGACTGCATTACACATAAAGGTGGGGGAGTAGCACTGCTGTTTAAGACTGGACTACACATCTACTCAGTACCCTATAACCCACTGCAGGATACTAAGGCTGAACTCCTTATTTCTAAACTACAATTAAACCCAAACAAGTCAATCTATATTATCTGTATCTATCTACCTCCTGGAAATAACTCTACCATAATAGACAATATCCTTAGTTGGGTGTCTTCTACTTACCCACAAGAAACTATCATATTAGGAGATCTTAACTATGACTGGTCCTCAATCAATACAGACAACCCTTCCTCGCACATTAATCTTTATGGCTTTACTCAGACAATAAATACCACTACTAGAATCAATAAACCCAACAACAAAGAAAGTATATTAGATTGGATTCTTATTAACAAACAACAACAAACTTATCTAGTAGGTACTTTGCCTGATGATGTAAGTGACCATACTTTAACTTACATCATAAGACAAAAGAGTGTTACTACTAACACCTCAACCTATAGGATCTCAGGAAGTAATAAACACTTTAACCTACTTTTATTCAAAACTGAACTAAATGCCTGCAACTGGAACCCTCTAAAACTCTCCCACTTGAAGATGCTGTTAAATATTTTAATGTCAAATTCTTAACAATCCTTGATAAGCATGCACCAAAATGATCTGTTAGAGTCAAATCTAAGCCTGCCCCCTGGCTAACTAAAGAAATAAGACAA
The DNA here is from genome assembly GCF_019279795.1 of Protopterus annectens. Classification (NCBI taxonomy): domain Eukaryota; kingdom Metazoa; phylum Chordata; order Ceratodontiformes; family Protopteridae; genus Protopterus; species Protopterus annectens. Next base: position 37,961,172 of record NC_056726.1, on the reverse strand, counting down.
AAATTATTACTAAGAAACAAATCATGGGCAAAGCGGAGAGCTAGCAAATCACCCTCTGATCAACAAACCTTTAGACACTTAAGAAATAGTACTAAAAAAGCCATACTTACAGACAAGAAGAACTACTATAGTAAACTGCAGCAAATTAATCACAATCCCCAAAAGTTCTGGTCAACCTTAAATAGACTACTGCACCCAGGCCAGACTAGTACACCCTCCCCCTCAGGGTCTGAAAAGAATACAACACATGAAACTGCTAATGCCTTTAATTCCTTTTTTACTGATACCTTTAACTCACTAGCCTCTCAGCTTTCCATTGACAAGTCTAGCGCCCCTAGCTACACATCTTCAAATCTCCCTACTTTCCAACTGCAACCCATCTCTACCACCTTTATCCAAAAACTTATCCAAAAACTTAAACCTTGTACCCCCTCTGCTGATCAGCTACCATCAGAATACCTTCAAAAAGCAGCTGATGCAGTGGCCTATCCCATATCCATCCTTATAAACAGAACCATTAGTGAAGAAACCATCCCTGATATCTGGAAAATCTCACACATTGTCCCCTTACATAAAGGAGGCAACTCTAATGAGTATTCTAATTACAGGCCTATAGCACTCTTTATCACCCTTAGCAAAAATTATGGAGAAATGTATTCACTATCAGTTAATGGGTCATTTAACTCAACATAACTTACTAGCTAACTGCCAGCATGGTTTTAGGCCATTTCATAGTACCACCACAGCTCTCCTATCCTTTACTGATTTCATCAATAAAAACCGCAACAATAATATTCTCTCATCAGCACTCTTTATAGACCTGTCAAAAGCCTTTGATATGGTTAACCACCCCCTGCTCATAAAAACCCTAGAATCTCTTTTTTTAGAACCCAAGGCTATTCGCTGGTTCACCTCCTACCTCAGCAATAGGAAACAGGCAGTTCTCTGGGATAACAAACTCTCATCTCTTCTGCCAGTCTCACTTGGTGTCCCCCAAGGCTCTATTCTTGGACCTCTTCTATTCTCCTTATTCATAAATGACCTACAAGTAGCTATACCTCAAGCTACATGCATACAATATGCAGACGATTCTACACTCATATGTTCTGCTAAAACCATTTCGGAATTACAAACACTAACACAAAATGTATTTAACGCAGTAGAGGCATGGTTCTTAAAACGCTGCCTCCTTTTGAATGCTAAAAAAACCAAACTCTTGCTCTTTAAGCCTACTATGAAGTCCTCCCCAATAGAATTCTCTATCTTATCCAAAAATGGCACCAAAATATCCCCTGATTCTACCACCAAGCTGCTAGGTGTCACTATAGACAATAACCTTACCTTTGATAATCACATTAATAACACTATCAAAACTGTAAATAGAAAACTGGGCTCCTTCTACAGAATTAAAATGTTCTTAACTCCAACAGCCAAAGCTACACTTGCCCACTCTCATCTTATTTCCACTCTTCTCTATGCTTCACCTATATACACTAACCTAAAGAAAAATAATCTCTCTAAACTGGCTAATACATACAATAGTATTGACAGGTTTGCTACCGGGAACCAATTTAGAACTCACCACTGTCTGAACCTACAGCAACTCCACTGGCTTGAACTAAAAAACATGTTGATACTTTCCCAACTCACCTTTGTCCATAGGATATTTTACCAACCTAATAACACACCCATACTTTCTAACCTATTTACCCCTTACACTAACCTAAATTCATTACGCTCCTCAAACAAACTTCTAGTGACCTTAACTAAGTCTAATAACATTGCTGGTGACTCCCTATTCTCCAATACCATCGGTAAATATTGGAATCTTCTACCTACTACTCTAACTTCCATTCCACCCCCTGTTCTCTTTAAACAAAAGCTTAAAAAACACCTTAAAATACACTGGTTATGCCCATGCTTCAATCCTGACTAAATTTTGTGACTTCCACAATTTTTTTCTCTCTCTCTTTAACACCTTCTTTCTATTCTCCCTCTACTACCTACTTTTTGAGAAGCTTCTCTCATAATCTCCTTTTACAAGTAGGAACTATTACAATCCATTAAAGAATTTTGGATGTAAAAGTAATTTCCTGAATGTGCTTTACACTTGCCACAAATGTTTTACTGTTACAGAACCTTTCTGTTTTTGTATTTCTATAACCATAACTTAATTGTGTTTCTCTACATAGTATGTAAGTAGAATTTCTGTAATGTAGTCTAGAATCAAGTTTAACCTGCTACTTATTTTTATATATATAATGTAACTGCGTTTTGTCTCTATGTGGAGCTTTTCTCCCCGGGCCTCTGCTGAAAATGGAAATATATCCAGTCAGACCAGCCCGGCAAACAAATGTAAAATAAAAATAAATAAATAAATATAGCTATTACTGATAGGTCTCTGCATGGTAGATCACAAGCCCTTCACATGCCTGGAGTATTGCCAGGCCACAACAGAGCAATGTCATACTCACCAGTTTCAGGCTGCTGTCCCATATGCAGACCAGAGGGTCCTAGGTAGTTGTGAGAGGGAGGTATTGTCAGCAGACTCACATGTGGCCTTAGTCCATGATGGATGAAGCATGTCTGCACATTTACAGTACAAACCTCAATAATACACAGTTTTCTGTCCTCACAATAGATGTGCAGCTCTGTGCATTAGAAAACCCCATCCACAACTGCAATCAGACTTGACACATGGATGTAGATACAGTACGGATACAAGTATGTCTGATACATTAGTGTACTAATCCCCTTTGGTCCTTTACCTGCACACTCCCTGTCCATTTTGTGGGTGCCACCCACATCCAGCATGTTGGCCTCTGTACTCTGCTGTAGAACTGGGGTGTGTGCCCCAAGGTTGGTGGGGGCTCATATGGTACACAACTTGGTTGTGTGCTGGCTGACAAAGAGAAATGTAAAGTCATATGTATGACGTGGTGATGACTGTACCCAAGGGTGAGAGAGTGGCCACTGCAGCAGATGTCAATGGGCATGTTGGTGAAGGAAACAGGGTCTGTGGAAGTGATGAGTATGCATGGTGTTAAAGGAATGCAGACAGTGAGAAGTAGTGGAGTTTAGAAAACAGATGGACATGGATGTGGTGAATATGTACTATAACATGAAGGAGGAGCATAGGGAGAGGTACAAGACTGTAGTAAGATGCACACAGGTGGAATATATCCAATCTAGGAGGGCCAGTTGGAAGGAGATTGGAGACTGTAAAGTGGTGAAGGGAAAAGTGTATTTATGTAGCATAGAATGTTGATCTGCAGCTCCTCACAGCAAGAGGTTCTCCAGTTCGATCCTCGGCTGAGGTGCCTTCTGTGTGGAGTCTGTATGTCCTCCCTGTGGTTGCATGGGTTTCCTTCTGGTGCTCCAGTTTTCTTCCACATCCCAAAGACATGCTGTAGGTGGACTGGACACTCTAAATTGGCCCCAGGCATGAGTGTGTGCATGTGTGTGCCTTCTGTGGAAGTTTGGGCACCGAGCTGGCAACTCGACACTGTAAAACTCCACTGCCAATCATGAGTGGACAGGTAATCCGCTGTGGTGACCCCTAACCGGGAAAAGCTGAAAGAAGAAGAAGAAGAAGTATGTTGTTCTGCATGACAATGTTGGTGATCAAGAAGAGGGTGAATGTGAGTTCAGCAGCAAGGATCACATGGTGTGAATTGGAAAAGTGTGATTGTGAGGTGGAGTTCAAGGAAGAGTTAAGACAGACACTGGGTGGTACTGTCAATTTACCACATATTTGGTTAGCAGAGCTACTAAACGAGATGGCTAGAAAGGTGCTTGGTGTGACATGTGGATGGAGGAAGTAGTGCAAGGAGACCTGGTGGTGGACTGAGGAAGTACAAGACAGTATACAGAGAAAGAGGATGGAGAAGAAGGAGTGAGACTGTCAAAGAGATGAAGAAAGTAGACAGGAGTGTGAGGATATGATGTGCATGGCAAAGAGATATATGGAAAAGGCTAAGGATGAGTCATATGAAGAGTTGTATGACAGTTTGGACACTAATGAGGATGACAGTTGTACCGATTGGCTAGACAGATGTACTGAGCTAGGAAAGATGTGTAGCAGATTAGGGTGATAAAGGATAATGAAGTAAATGTATTCACAAGTTTGGAGAGTGTGTTGACCACATGGACAGAGTACTTTGAGAGGTTGATGACTGCAGAGAATGAAACAGAGAATATTGGATGATGTGGGTATGGTGAATCAGGAAGTGCAACAGCTTAACAAGGAAGATGTAAGGATAGCTGTGAAGGGGGTGAATGCTGGCAAGGCTGTTGGCCCACATTACATACCTGTGGAAGCATGGAGCTGTTTAGGAGAAACAGCAGTGGTGTGTTTAGCCACACGATTTACTGATATCTTGGGTGGTGTGTGGTTGCATGAGGAGTGGAGAGAAAGGGCTTGGGTACGGTTTTAAGAATAAGGTTGATGTGCAGAGCTGTGGTAACTGCAGAGGGATAGCACTGAGTTTGATATGTATTGAGTGTAGGAAACCAATTTAGGAGACCCTATAGAGGTGAAAATATGCTGTAGAGAGGGGAGTAATGAAGGTCAGCATGACTACAACAGAGTATCTGTGTGTGGATGAGAGGGAGGATAGCAGAATGTTGAGGATGCATGGGGCAGATTTGGCAAAGGTGGATGCGCTTAAATGATTGGGATCGACATTTCAGAGTAATAATGACTGTGGCGGATAGGTGAAGAAGAGAGTACAGGCAGGATGGAGAGGTTGGAGAAGACTGTAAGGATTGAGTTGTAACAGATGAGTACCAGTAAATGTGATATGTAAGGTCTACAAGAGGGTAGTGAGACCACCTATGTTATATGGTTTGGAGACAGTGGCAGTGAGAAAACATGCAGGAGACAGAGCTGCACATTGCAGAGGTACAGATGTTATAATTTGCACTGGGTGTGACATGGGTGCACAGGTTTAGCAATGTGTACATGAGAGGGACAGGCCACATTAGATATATATATAACACAAAGTTGGAGAGGCAGGGTTACATCAGTTTGGACATGTGCTGAGGAGGGCTGCTGAGTATATTGGGAAAAGGATGGTTGATGATGTAGCTGCCAGGTAAGAGGAAGAGAGGAAGGCCTCAGATAAGGTGTATGGATATGGTGAGAGAGGACATGCAGGTGGTTGGTCTGAGACAGCAAGATTCAGGGGACAAGCAGAAACGGTGACAGATGATCCACTGTTCTCGAATGGAAAAATCCAGAGGACAATGCAGGGGGATGTTGTAATGTCAGTCTTCACAGATTTGCCAACTATTTGACAGACATAACAAAACTCTATGGGTAAATGACTACAAATATGAGGCACACATATGGTCAGTGAGCATAACACTGGACAGTTAAATGTTATGAGCTCAGTATATAACATGCAGTTCAACACACATCTGCAGCAGTACTTTACTATGCAAATACCATGTATAGGTCTCCCATATCTGAGACAAACAAGTATATACTAGTTGTATTCACAAGTAAGATATGGATATGTACAACATCCCAGTAACTGGCCTAGCATTGTAAAGTCAGTATTGTTCAACACACTCCAGTAGTAGTTATATGTGAGTCATCTTTTCCTGGTGCCTTACCCATGATCTATGTCACTGCAGACAGACCCAGATGCTATGGCCATAGTTTCTGATCAGCAATATATTAGTACAGCAAGCTTTGTTGAGACATATATGTTAACCATCCTCTTTCACATTCTTACATACCCTCTACTGCAGTCCATGAGATGCTTACTTGTTCGACATACCTGTCTTTGTATATTTCAAATTATAGTTGGTTATATGCTGTTATTTGTTGTATTTTCCCCAGTTTCTTACTCTCCCTCTGCACACACACATATAGGGTGTACATCTGTGTTGCATAGGCAGCAGCTTGCCATTTGTAGGTAATGCTCATGAGCAGCTGATGGCCTGAGCACCAATTGATGTTCCCCAGTTGTTAATTGCATGCAGAGCAGCTGTGTAGTTATTTCAATAGCCAATGTCATGGCAACACACTCCTATAACTGAGTACTCCATGTGGGCATTGGCCCTTTCCCTTACATGTGAGGAAGACATCCTGGAGGTGTGTGAGCTAATACCTCTTACAACAAGATTTGTGGAGACAAGCCAAATAAATGGTGGAGAAGGTTCAAGACTTAGGGGCAGAATGTGAGTATTGCTGGTATATGTTTTGAATACTGCTAGTTTAACAAGGTTTGTCTGAACATGCTACTTCTGCATGGGTTTCAGTCTGACAAAGTTCTGTCTCTGCATAGCTCTCAACTGTAGGGCTATCCACATAATGTCCAGAGGTTAGCCTGTTATGTTTGGTCTGTTCCCCAGACAGGTGTTGTCCTTGGCAAATCAGTAGCATACTCTGGTGATTGCAGTCAGTAAATGCTAACATCCATTTGCTTTTCTGACTTTATATCCCTCAGAAAAGATATGTTTCAACAAATCATGTAATGCCAACAACTTTCTCAGTGTATAACAGCAACATTTCAAGTATGGCCATGTATTTGGGCCTCTGTCCACCAATTATGTCAGGCTTTGTCCAGATGTCATACAGTAGGAGGTTGATAGGTATAATGGTATATCATTATTTAGTGCTGTCATTCATGCTGAGGGAAAGGGCTTGAAAACATGTACTGTACATTCAAGAGGATGGTGTATAAGGAATGCTGTTAGATGCCCTTGTAACATATTTTAAGTGAGGAGAGTAACAAGTGTTTTAAAACTAGACTGTTAGAACATGTGAGACATATTACTGATAAGAAAGAAGACAATTATATAACTGTATATTTGAATAAACCTCATCATGGCAACGGTAGTGGGTTACAAGGTATTGTTTTGGAAAATGTCTGTTTCTCAGTTTGATGAAACATTCATAAAAAAACAATTGTTATGTACACAATCAATGTATTATTATTAAATGTGATACTTTATCCCCTAGGGGGTTAAATGAGGAGTGTAATTGGAGGCTGTGCATTTAATTATGTAATTAAGTGTTATTTGCTTCTTGTGATTAAGGCAAGTATTTCGTGTAATGTTTTACTCCTTGAAGGATTTGGCCAAGACATCAGAGTATAATAAACATGTATGAATTACTGGCTGGTTGTATTTCTCTTTGCTATGTTCAGTCATTTCTGTTGTTTTGCTAAGAGGTTGTTGTATGTCTGGCCATTGTGTATGGCCTATCATGATTTTGTAGCAGTGTACTGTTCACTTATTTATTTGGACTGTGGGGGGGATGTGAGTATCATAAGTCCTTTTGTATCCAACTGTGCATTCTGCCCCAGTTATGGGTGGTGTATCAGCAGCATATGTTTGTATGGGTATTTTGAGACATGTATGCATATAGATATATATATATATATATATATATATATATATATATATATATATATTTGTATATGTATATATTTGTGTGTGTATATATATATATATATATATATATATATATATATATATGCAAACATACATACATACACCTCAGTATTTATTGGTAATATAGCTATATATTGTTGTACACACACACACACACACACACACACATATATATATATATATATATATATATATATATATATATATTTATATCCATACATCTCTCTCTCTCTCTCTCTATGTATATGTTTCTTGTTTTATAGATATATATATATATATATATATATATATATATTTGTCGATATCAATCCTTCCTAAATGCACAGTGTCTCTTCTCTATTGTAAACTGGCTGTAAAGTGTGGTATATTTGCGGTTTGTGAAAACATTCTAAAACCATACATTTCAGATGGCTTACTGATATGTTGCTGTGACTATGATGTGGAGGGTCCTGGTTCAAGACCTGCAAGGGTTGTTTATTTTGTTGCTAGGCCGAGCAAGGACTGTTGGATACAGAGTGATTAAGGCAGTTTTGAGCAGCTTAAGAGTGTTTGCGTGGGTTTGTGTGACGGTAAGTGGTGCTAACGTACGGTTAAACGAATAGAAGCTTACACCATGTAAGCTTCACTTACCAGTGTGCAAATCTGCTTAGCATTTACATTTAAGCAATACTTAAACCTGATAAGCATAACTCAGCCATGGTAACCACTGATCACATTCCAGTCTGATAAAATAATAGGGTAATGACATCTTTAATAAGTGTATTTAATTTCCTGTGCATAACATGCTTATATGTGCTGTCATTACAGTAGCAAGGGGTGTGACTACACTGTATGGGACACTTGGGTATACATGGATAGTACCACAATTTTTTTTATTTGTTTTATACATGGGTAGTATCCCAGGTTATATGCAGTCACAATTGCATGTTACACCAGCTACAGTGCACTGGTTGACAAAAATAGTTTAACACATATTGTATTATTAAGTTAGTACTTTTAACAGTGCTTTTCCAAGTAAAAGTAGATTGCAGATTGTAGTACTTGAACCATACACCCCTGCATGCATAGCTGGGACTCTGAGTATTAACTAACTTGTTCTTGGTGTTTGAGCTGTATATTTTTATGTATCTCCTATTGGATATTGATATGATATCATGATATTAACTGTAGACTACTATGTTTTTGGACATGTCAATGAGGACTGCTGTCATATAATAATGGAATACCTTTCAGCTTCCGACTTCTAACCTTCAAAACATTCATCCTAATGCATAACCTGTTGGCTATCTACTTTCTGTCTGTCCTCTGTACAGATGTGCAGATGTCAGGTATTGCTAAGGCTATGCAACTATGTAGGTGCCCACATAGTATTGTGCTGTGGGCCTGGACACTGCTGCTGGTTCCAACATATGGGGCAGTCCTTAATCTGGGCCTTGCCCCTTTTCCTTACCTGTGTGAGGGACATTACAGAGGTGGTGGGCTACAGATTCACATACATTAGGTGGCAATTATCACAGGACAGGACATTTTGAGACAACCCAACAACATGGGGGACATACCCTCAGAATTGTGAACATATTCTATGTCATCAGTGCTGTTATACATATGGTGGATTGATAGATTGACAGGGTTTGTGTGGACATGCATTTAGTGAGTGACTTCATGACTGACAGTGATATGTCTCTGACATACCTCTCCACTGGCTCACTGTCCACAGACTGGCCACATGTTTGTCTGCTATGTTTTGTCTGTTCTCCAGACAGTTGGTATCCTTGGTAAATCAGTCTTGGACTCTGGGGAATGTAGTCAGTAAATACTCACATCTATTGGCATTACTGACTTCATATTCCCCATAAAGGATATGTTACAACAAACCCAGTAACATCTGCAACTGTTTCACTGTATGACAGCAATATGTCCAGTCTACCCCTGGGTTTGTGGCTCTGTCCCCAAATGATGCCAGGCTTTGTCCAGATGCCGGTGAGGCTCAGACATATTTAGTATCATTATTTCTTGCCTTCATTTCTGCTACCATCCCAGTGATGTAGTAAACCCACAGTCATGTCAGGAAATAGGCCATAGATATGAGCCCTGAGCCTGTACATTCTGATGTGAACTGTACACATGAGAGGCATGTGTATGTCTGGCCATTGTTAACAGACTGTCAGGATTGTGTACACATGTCATGCGTACATGTTATTTGGGCTGTGCATGGAGTGGGGTGGATGTAAGTGTTATGGCTCCTTTTTATCTGACTGTGCATGTTGCTCCAGTTTCTGCTGATCTATTGTTGTATGTGTTTGTAGGAGCAGACTGAAGCATGTCCTGTACCAAGGTCAGGATTCAGACTACACTGAGAATTGGGGCTGTATATGTAGGGCTAGTGTGTGAGTGGCAAACAATGATGTATTTGTTCACAAAGTCTGTATACGCTACTGTTAACTTGGCTTACCTGTTTGTGACTGTGACTGTGGTGATAATGGTTGTGGGCATGCACTTTCACACTGGTGTATGTTTGTCAGTGCTGTTACATCCCTGTAGTGCCTGATATATTTGCAAATACATGTGTAATTACCCATAGCAGATTTCCTATTTCAATTACTTGTGCTGTTTCACTAAATATATGTTAGAGCACACAGGAGGGTGTTACTACGGTAACTGTGTTAGCTTATCTATGCCAGTACTTCGGATACATCCCCATTTTCATGGCTTCCACCCACCACTTTGTCAGCCTTGGTCCAGATTCATTGCAGTAAGGGGTTATGCGCATACCTCTCAACTAGCTGGATTGTTTCAGGATGTCCACGTTTATTGCTCATATTTCTGGAATGTTTTACAGATTATTCTCATTTCCCTAGTAAATCACTATGATGATATGATTGTTGTCCAAAAATGAGGATATACATTTCATTTACCTACCTCACATCCATCAGAATATGTATGCTGAAACAAACTGTGCCACTATGTCAAGAAGAGTACAGGGGGCCAATGACCTCTTCCTTCCTGGATGCTAATGTGTTAGCAATGACATGTGCCACATAGAAGAACTTTCTCACCGCAGTGGCAATGTGGTGGTCAAAAGAGACATTGCTGTCAACCTGTGTACCCACATCTCTTATAATGCCTTCTTTGTTCAGGGGACTAGCATCAATGTGGTAATTAATGGGAACAGGGTTTTTCACAAAGAAGATGAAAACACATTTTCTGACATCGAGCTTAAGGCCATGGCTCTGACACCAGTCATTGGTCTTAGTGAGGCCTTTATGTACAATGTCAACATCAATTGGGGAGTTAATAGTAGCTCCCAAATTGCAATTGTCTGCAAACTTTGTCAGCCAGTCCTTTCATGTTGGCACAGACTTCAGAGAATTTGATACTAAAATGAGAGGACCCAGGACCCAGGACAGAACCCTGTGGGACTCCACTTATGAATGCTCAGCAGTCTGACTTGGAGTCAGCTATTTTCACACTGTGAGTTCTAGCTGTGACCCAGTTTGCAACCTACCTAGTGATATAGGGGTTGATGCCTAACTTAGTGAGTTTTTGCATGATTCCCAAGTGGGGAATGTTATCAAAGGCTTTAGCCAGATCAAGGTATGCTGTATGTGCCACCTTGCCTTCATCCACAGCTCAGGTGACAGACTCCAAGAAGTTGACCAGGTTGATTGAGCAGGTATGATCTACCCTTCACAAAACTAAACTGTGTGGGATCCTGAGTTTGGAGATTCCCATATCCCTGTTTATTAGATGCATGATGATGATGATGCAAGTCCATAGCTTTGCATAACAGACTTGTCAGGCTATTGGGTCGATAGTTCCCAGGGTCTGTAGTCGCTCCTCCTTTGTGAAGATGGGTGACTGTAACAGTACACAATTCAGTAGGGACAGAGTATGAGGTAAGGCTGTGATTGAACAGGGCATGCAGGTGAGGTGCCAGGTCACTCTATAGTTCATGTAGAACACAGCCAGGGATATATTCAAGTACCATAGAAGCTGTATTCTTGGCCTTTTACAGTGGTATTTTAACCTGTGCAGCAGTAATACTGGGTGCCTGGCAATGTACTGGTATTGTGATTGGTCCTCTGGGGGGAGTGGGGTAACGTTTGCATTTAATATGTCAGCCAGTATATTGGCAATATTTGTTGGCTCAGTCTAGGAGGCACCATTGTCCAGTAGCTCAGAGCAAATCTTGGTATTGCCATGGAGATTCTTTAATTAACTGTATGAGGCCTTGTGGTCATCTTTACTATGTGTTCCAATTCTGTTTTCACAACTAGCTTTGTAGTATTTGATGAGGGATCTCAACTTTTAATTGAGACTGATAAGGTTTTTTTCCAGTCTTAGGACATCACCTTATTCTGTATCAGTTTCCTCCTTCTGTTGTACAGTTTCTTTATGACTGGGAACCACCAGACTGGCTTCTTTTTTTTGGAGGAGAGGGTCTTGGCTCTATTAGCTATGGCGGTATCCATGCATTTGTGTACGTGTTCATAGTGCATTGT
>NC_056726.1:37924263-37946763 GCF_019279795.1 Protopterus annectens | reverse complement strand
CCTATGTGAAATTATGCATACAGTTTACTACTACTCCCAGGATTCAAACTGTGCCTGTTTGTGCATAAGGTGCAGCAGAAGCTTTTGTGTTTCATCAGAACAAGCTATTGAGAAACTGCTGTCTTTTCCTTGAATGTTTTCTGTCTAATATGCTCTTGGTTGTACAATCTGACCTTGTACTTACGACATTCTTATAAATACATTCCTATACATACATTTTGACATAGCAGAATGTGGAAAACAGTGTTTAACACAACATTACTATTCAGATATCAGATCATGGTGCATGACACATTTCATACCAGTTAATCTGGTGTCTTACAAAGGCACTAACTTTGCCAGATGAGACTTGATTGTTTAATGCTTTCAGAGTTATAGTTTCTGTGCATAACCTGTACACATTTCAATTCATACAATACAGCAGTAAACACAACCAGTCCAGGGTTCTGAATTGTATTTACAGGCAGTTACAGTTTTATTTATATATAACCTATACGAAACTGTTACTGTAATATTGTCTGGTTTATTCAGTACAAGCCATATCCATTTTTTAATACTGCAAGGTGACATTCTACTCCTTTGTATTTATTTGGTCTGAATACTACAAGCTAGATTGTTACTCACCAGCCTTGCAATGCAGCCTTATCAGCCTGCTTGCATGGGCTTCCTGGTTCGGAGCCTTTTCAGCTGGAGCTGTAAAGAAGATAGAAAAGCATTTCTGCATACCTATCCATCACATGCACAGGCTGGACTTTGGTAAACAGTTATTGATATTAATACTTACACACACCTGGGACATCCCTCTGCCATACATCTTGGACCCACAGGTCCAAAAGCTCCCTCTTCCTCAAGTTCAAGTCAACAAAGTAGTGCTGGACCTACTCACCAGTCAGAGGGATGCCAGTGGCAATGGTAAGTTCACGGGCGAGACTTTCCCAGGCCTCTGGTTTGCATTGGAAGCCCTGGTACTGGTCCTGCAGCAGTCTCACATCATTCTTTTTTACAAAGAGTCCGACCATGACCGTGGACTCCTGTAAGCCCCAGCAATGCGCCTGAAGGTGCGCTCCCTCTCCAACACCAGCCATAGTGCTTTCAGTGGGGAGCTACAATCGGTTATGAGCTGTATTCCCGACTGCAAGGTTTAAATATGGCAGATTTCCCACCCTTTGCTGTGATTGGATAGTTTTGAATATGCTAAGCTAAGCTAAGCACCAGGCAAACCCACTTAGCTGATATAAGCATTCCTTAGAGAGGTAGATGCTAAGCAGTGCTTACCAGTGTCCCAATCTGCTTAGCTACACTATTTCTTGCTTAGAATTTACATTTAGCCAATGCTTATACTGGCAAAGCATAGCTGAGCACAAGTTAGCATTCGTCAGCTTTCCTTTTACAGACTATCAACATTGTGGGGTTGATTCCTCATAAATGACATACTATGATATGTATGTCTACTTTCCATAACATCCCCCTATGTGCTTTCATTACAATACATTCTTTTCTGGCTATGCTGTATGGGACACTTGTGTTTCTATGGAGGTTTCACATCTGTACTACACTGACACCTCACATTTGGACCTGCTACACTACCCTGGTTAACATATATATATATATATATATATATATATATATATATATATATATATATATATATGTATGTATATATATATATATATATATATATATATATATATATATATATATATATATATATAATTTACTACCTACTGATAACAAAATATATTTTCGTGCTTTTTTAAAAATTAATTGACTGAATGGGGACTTCAACCATAAATGTTAATTTGTTAAGTGAAAGCTGTAACCATTACACTATTTCACATTACGCTGTTTTAGCCATATATTTGTATTTAGCTCATTGGGTTGTGTAAGCTAGACTGAGCATAGCTGCACGACGTGTAGTCCAGCTCAGCTACGCTTAAACTTTATTGCGGACAGAAAAAAAAATACATATGTTTTTTATTTTTATTTACTGTAGGGGTTTGCACATTGCTTTCTGCACAATTATTTGTGCATTGCTCTTACAAACTTCAAATGTTGATAGAATAAATAGGTTTAGCATTAGCTTAATGTTTTGGTCCTGTGGAGTCAGGGAGGTACACATTTTAGGAGGAAGACACCAGAATATATGAGTCAACTATCTGTACACATTTCAAAAATAGTTGCGAAGTAACCTTCATGGACATACCTCTCAACTGTACAGATTTTCGCAGAATGTCCAGATTTTTGCTTAAATGATGACAAATATTTGAGTTTTAGACTCCACATCCTTCAGAAAATTCATGCTATTGCAAAACCTATGATTCTATTAACTTTCTAAGTTTGTAAGAGCAATATTTAAAAACTGTCCCTATTTGCTCTAAGAGGTTGAGAGTTATGTCCATGGATACTAACAGGCATCCATGGACCCATTTGCTGCTTTTGTATTGCCGTGCAGCAACTCTGGAGTGCAGGGGGCATGTATATTGTAAGAGCACTGCTCTCAGACATGCCCCATGCACTTGTACACAGACCCGTATCCATGTAGGAATATAGCAGTGTGCCTTCATGCATATACAAGGCACACTGCTGTTCTATATGGACACGGGAAGCTCAGTGTAAGAAAAACTCTATTCTTACACAGAGCATTGCTGAATCCTAGGGTTATATGTGTCTCAGGGAAACCCCAGTCTCTCGAACAGGTTCTCCATTCATGTGAAGCAGAGTCCATTCCTAACCCTATTTAAGCATAACCTTGACCAATGGATGGGAAATCAGAAATTCACCAGGGGTCTAGGCACTATGGCTATGATAGACAGAAGCAGACAGTAACTATGCCCAAACTAACATATCCCCCACATACCCTCTAGAAACTTCCTAACTAACATACCCTCTCCTAATAGGTGCCCATAATACATAAGGGCACAATTGGGTTGGGTTCCATGGCTAGGCTTATAAAGGCCCTGGAGTTCATTACCCTAGAATATACCTATGAACCTAATTGACAAAAGCACCCTTAAAACTCACAGAGAAATCCCCACAGGGAATAGCTGAAAAACAAAAGCAGATATAGATATAGATAGATATAGATAGATCTATCGATATATATATATATATATATATATATCTATATATATATATATCTATATATATATATATATATATATATATATATATATATATATATATATATATATATATATATATATATATATATATATATATATATATATATATATAGGGTAATAAAGTACATTTCTGGCTCATTCTGCCTTCTGAAACATTTTTTTTTTGCCCTGGAATTCCTTGCTTTTTGAAAAAAATAAAGAAAACACCTGAAAATGATCAAGTAGGACATAGAAGAAATAGAAGGAAGCAGAAAAGTTGAAGAAGAAATGAGCGAGTCTGGGATAAGCAAGAATGAGGAAGAAGATCCAGTGGTGAAGGAGGACAACAAAATGAACACAATTAAAGATGACACAAAAAACGTGGACAGCCCAGTTTGAATGAACCTCCTGAAATATTTCCTGAACCTTATTTTCAATTGTGTATGCAGGTGGCAGCTGAATTCAGTACATTTTAAGGACACCATCCCATATGCCTCACATCTAAGTTAGAAGATGCTAACTTAGGAAAAACAGTAACTGAAAATGATCTAGAGTTGATTATTTGAGCAATCATGAGCCTTCCGGTACAAACAGAGAGGACAAAAGGAACAGTCAAGAAAGTGTGACTCTCAGAATACTGGTGTGACCACACCTACAGCAATATTTGCATTTCTGAACACTCTTCAAGGAAAATGTTTGTCATACAAATGAAAAACATCCAAAGGGACGCCATGGTAATCATCAAGAGGATATTGGAATAGTGACATGTAGCGGCAAATGTATTGATCAGACACAAGGAAACACACATACATACATACATACATACATAGGTAGTAGAACAAAAGTATGTACAGTGCTACATTAGAGAACTGATTCTACAGAACCCTTCATAAGGATAAGAGACATTTTGAATGGATTTGATAAAACAAAGTGGTAGGAGACAGTATCTACATATTACATGTACCAATTTAAGTTGTCTAGACAGGAAAAGAAAAAAAAAATCAATTTCTTTTCCATCACATTATGTAACTTAGTTGTTTGTCTTTTCGGCTTTTCGGGGTTGTCACAGTGGAACTCAGGTCCACTAATGATTGGCAGTAGATTTTTTTAGGGTGCCAAGTTGCCAGCCCAAGTCCCAACCTTCAGCGAATGCACGCCCATTCACGCATGTCTTTCAGAGGCCACTCGACTGCAGGGAGGAAATACAGACTCCACACAGAAGGCACTCCAGCCATGAATTGAACAGGAGAACCTCTTACTGTGAGGCAACAACACTAACTATGTAACACAGTGTAATTAAAAAAAAATAAACATGCAATAAATGGATGGAATTTGAAAATACAAGGTCACTGACTCATATAAAGATTATGGTGGGATGGAATAACCTTCTTTCAAGAAAATGTATAATATAATATACAATGCAGTTCTTAGTAAGGTTTAAGAAAACAACAGTTATGCACATATTATAATTGTAACGTACCAGAAAGTATTCTAAAATCTAAGCCAACTTGGGAATGGAGAAAAGTGATTCTGCCAATAATGATGACTGCAATTAGGAATATAGAGAATAGGCAAAAGGGGACTGAAATTTCCTGGAAGAAACTGGCAAAAGAACTGATGTATTGCGAACAAATAGTTGGATAAAGAAAGGTAACAGGATGAGAAGAGGCCAAGAAGACATTTGGACTGCAGGCTAGATACTGCCTTCCCTATCAGGGAGTGATAGCAGAGTATCGCCAAATAGAAAATGATAGAGGAATCCTAAGTAAAGACCAACTGTATTTGAAGTAGTGAATAATGTAGCAGAGATAAGAGAACTAAAAATTAGGCCTTTAGACATGGGTAGGAGCAAATAACAGAAAAATTGAAATTGTGGGAATAATACATGTAGCAAAATGTTTTAGAGGAGGAATGAGGGCTAAAGGAAGGCAAGAACTGTCCAATTTGCGTAATGTTGCATTGATTAGATTGTACAAAAGAATACATGTGATGTATAATGTTTGTAACTGTAAACAAGTTAATGAGGTTTGTTTTCTTTTATATAAATGTAAGTTTTCCTGTGTCACAAGTGAGAATTCAATACAGGTATTTTAAAAAATAGGGTTTAAGAAAATATACAAAAAAGCTGTTTGTTAAAATGATCTCAAGATTCATAAGCAATCCTTTCCTACCATTGATAATTATGTTTTCTTTTTATGTTTAATATTCCATAGATCTGTGTAAACAGAGACAACACTTTTTAACATATCTGACACATGATGAGGCTAAATATTCGTAAGATATCAGTCACTTGCTTTATTGCTGTCATATTCAGCTATTTATGCTGTAAAATTTTCCTCCACAGAAGATGCTGTTTCTAATATCTTCAGATGTTAGTTTTTCTTTCAACAGATATATCTGTTTTAGTATACCCATTATGAAAAGGATTGTGATTTCTATTTGTCACAAATTATTTTTTTCAGCAGCTAAAATATGCAAAATATATTTAAAATTACATTAAAGGAATCTGGTGTATACACACAAGTTTCATGATGAGGTATGATGACTCATCACAAACTGAGTTTATCCTGTACTCTGAAATATTTTATGCAACAAAAATGGATTAAAGTGAATTCCTTTTATTTACATTTTCTGTGCTTTTGTTTTGCAATAGCATTTCACTTTGACTTAAAAAGGCTAGATCAAACAGTTTTTGCACTACCATTGATTTGCTTAAGGATATGAAACAGAAAGTTCAAATGTCTTGTTTTAGTGACTAACGAGTCATAAGTCATTTTCAAGTGGAATTAAAAGAAGACATTGGGGTTGTTATAACACAGTGACAGGCATGTGGTGTGTGTGTGTTTGAATGTCTACATTGTGTGTGGTAGTGTGAATGCAGGGTGCTGGTTCTAACACAATGCTGCCATCACGACTGTTGACTACCACAAGAAGTGCTGATCTGCACTCATTTCTGTATATTTGTGTGTGTGTGTGTGTGTGTGTGTGTGTGTGTGTGTGTGTGTGTGTGTGTGTGTGTGTGTGTGTGTGTGAATGTGTCTTTGTCTTTATTTGGATTTGTGAAACTTCTTTAGCGGTACTGGCTACCCCTATCCATGTGTGCCAACTCTCACCTTACCCCTATCTCATGTCCTTAACCCCAATACTACAAATTAGATATTCATGTACAAATCACTTTTTACTTAACAGCATTACTATGCAGGCAATTTATGCCTTCAGGCTAGTGACTTTTTTATTCTTTTATACAGTTGGGAAAAGAAAGGAAAGTGTTATCCTTTTGCAATTGACTTAATGATTCATGGAAGTAGGGTTTCAGCAGAAGTTAAATTTGGCCATTATTTTAGATTGTTTTTCATCATCTTCTGTGCATGACCAGTTTGAGACTTTGTTGCAAGGCAACTGATACAAGTAACCCAGAAAGACAACTATTTTCTATAGTGCCCCACACACATAATGCAATTTAGCTCTCGCTGTGCCCTGTGTCAGAATGTAGGCAGCAAACAGCTGAGCAAAAACATTAGCACAAAACCATTTAATAGTGAGCAACAGTATTTATATATGTATTCATATGAGCCTCTGTTAAAATGCAACCACACATTGTGGTGCCCCCCCCCACACACACACACACATAGACACAGATAATGTCCAGCCCATAGGACTTAATAAACAACCACCTCCCTTCATTACAATACTATACAGTGAGTTCTCTACCACATTCATGGCAAAATCTTACCAACATGAATGACCGGTGTTCTACACCTGAAATCAACTCCTCGTTGATCAGATCTGACCATAACTTAATCACCCTAGATATCCACATCCCGGCCCCAGCCCCCATTAAGGAGATCATGGTAAAAATTTCTCCAAAGCCAACTTCATGCTTCTTAAGACAGAAGTGGCAAACTTCATTACACCCATGCAGATGGACAGTACAGTTATGACTGCTGAATCCTACACAGATGCACTCTATAAGCACTTACATGAGTGCATGGATCGTGCTATCCCAAACAGAACCAAGATGCTATCCTCCAAAAAAAGGAAGCCAATCTGGTGGTCCCCTGCCATAAACAAACTCTACAACAGAAGGAAGAAACTGTTGGAAAAGAGAGTAAAATCCCATGAGTTGAGGAGTTCCTTGGTCAGCCTCAGTAAGAAGCTGAGATCACTTATAAGATCCTCCAAAGCTAGCTATGAAAACAAAATTGCCACTGATTCTAGGGACAACCACAAAGCATTCTATAGTTATGTCAAAAATCTCAATTGCAACACCCAGATCTGCTCTGAGTTACAGCACAACGGCATGAAAATTACAGAACCAACTGATATTGCCAACATCCTGGCAGATAGGTTAATTGCTAACTTTACCCCCTCTCACCCCCTAAAGGGCCCATAACTATACAGGAAGAATGCAGAGTCCCTGTAATCACAACTACAGAGGTAAAAGCTGCACTCTCTAAAGCCAAAAACACAGCATACATGGGACCGGATAACATCCCAGGCAGCATTTTATACGAACTTCAGAACGAACTGGCTCCCCACCTAAGCACCATGTTCAATCATAGTCTCACACCAGGCTTTGTGCCTACTGAATGGCAAACAGCAACAGTTATCCCACTCCACAAAAGGGGAGCCACCACTGATCCCAGGAACTATCGCCCTATTAGCCTGACGAGCCTGGTCTGTAAGCTTATGGAACGTATCATCATGGAACTCATAAACAAAGACATTGGTAACCTCCAAACTTTGGGCCCCACCCAGTCTGGGTTTGTAAAAGGCAGATCATGCCTCTTGAACCTGATCAACTTCTTTGAAGCAGTCACCAAAGCTGTAGACGAGGGTAAGGTGGTTCACACAGCCTATCTTGACCTCGCCGAAGTTTTCAACACCATCCCCCATTCTAGAATTATAACTAAACTCACTAAAATAAATCCTTACATCACAAGATGGGTTGCCAATTGACTCACTGACAGAACCCACACTGTAAAAGTTGCAGACTCCAAATCTAACTTCAAACCAGTGTGAAGTGGAGTACCACAGGGTTCAGTCCTGGGACCTCTCCTGTTTTGTATCTACTTCTCGGAACACATAAAGCCTTTGGCTAATGAAGTTTGCAGATGACTGCCAACTAGGAGCCATAGTCGAGTCCCCAAATGATGTGGACATCCTACAGAAGGGCCTCACTGAGACAGATGCCTGGTGTCAGAGCCATGGCCTCAAGCTCAATGCCAAAAAGTGCATTGTCATCCCCTTTGGTAAAAACTCTGTACCCATGAAGTACCACATAGGAGGCAGGCTACTTAACGCTGAATGTGTGATAAGAGACCTGGGGACCCAGGTGGACAGAAGTCTCTCCTTTGATAATCACATCACCACAGTAGTCAGGAAATCCTTCTACGTGGCACACCTCATCACAAAAGAGTTCTCATCTACAAAAAAAGAAGTCATCGTTCCCCTCTACCCGACACTCATTTGACCCATTATAGAGTACAATGCCCCTTTTGGAATGTACCTCACAAGACATCTGCAGCAGCTGGAAAGGCCACAGAACAACCTCACAAAGAAGATTACTGGCATCAAACAGATGCCCTGCAATGACCATCTAAAAAAACTCCAGTATATCGCCTACTCCGAGGTGATCTCTGCCTAACATACAAAGCTATGTCAAACCCAGAGCTGTTGGACATGCTGCACCTAAAGAAATCCCAGTCCCTCCGAGTTACATGCTCTAGGGACCTAAACCTTGTCACCACAATAAACAGGACATGCTGGAGGGATAGATTCCTGTCCCAGAGACTTCCCATACTCTGGAGCAAGCTACCCATCTATGTCAAGCAAAGTTCTTCATTAGCACTCTTCAAGAAAAATCTTGATAAGTGGATGGGAAATAGGAAATACACCCCGGGGATCACTTCTGTGGCTCTGCTCGACAGGGGTACAGGAAAATAACTTTTTTGGGAGGCGTAAGCCAGGGAATCTGTTGGCTAGGCTTACTTAGGCCCTTGAGCCAATAGCCTTGTAACTACCTATGAACCTAAAAGATTCTGAAACTTTCATGATCCACTTATTGCCATAACAGCAGAGCAGGAAATACCTCATGGTGCAGCTCTGCCCCCCATGTCATAACATATGTCTGTATGGATCATATCACTAAAACAATTAGAATGACTACAGGTCTGTTTTGTCAGGCCTCTGTAATGTTTGTGCACTCCAAGTGCAATCTACATCCATGGCAATCACAGGCAAAATATGTTTGCATAGCTTAAAGTTAGGAAGATTCGGTGTTATGAATTGTAGCACTGTCCAGACCATAACTAAACACTGTGTGCCCAGACCATTCATATGACTGCATACAATGTCTAATATCCACCTGGTAATGAATAAATTCCTTTATAAATAATAATTTGGTCCTACAGATTTACCTCACATCATTATATAAATAAAGTTTTGTAGTTGTTAAATAATAACACATTTATATGCAATTTTTCTTTGCTCTTTTTTGAAGTTTTCATTTTAAACTTGGCATAAAATGTGTTGTTTATCTGATTTTTATTTCTTTGTTAAAACAAATAAAAAACATCAACAATATAGTATAATGCCACAGGAAGAAAGAAGAAAGAGAAGCATTAACAAAAAGGTCATAAGCTACTAACATTGACATATAGACATTAATTCATGCTGAAAAGAGGAAAATACACACCAATAAATACATTTTCTTTATTTGCAGATGATAATGCTTATAGCAATGCCACACTAGGCTGACTGCTGTCAAAGCCAGGTAAAATAATACAATATCTTATAGGTGTCACTTGAAAATATTAATATGATTTATATAGAAATGTGACACTGCCAGCCCAGCTACCTGGAATTTTGTAAATAATCATAGGTCATTTGTGAATATTATTATGATCCATAGGCTTGTCTTACAAATGTAAGAGAACTATATGTTATGTGTGTATTAAACTGCTGGTGCAGTCGCATATGTATTTGGTGACACTGTACAGGCCACTCTTAAAGAGCCTTGCTGTTGATCACACTTACCATTTGGATAATAGTAACATTACACAGTAGAATAGGTCAGCCTTTGTAAAGGCCTTATAGTAGCTGATAAAAGGTGCTTGGTTGCAGTGATTACTACCTTATAGTCTGAGCAGAAGAGGGCATAGCTAGTAAACCTGTGCCAGCCTTCCCCAGGAGAGTTTGTATATCAATCAAATCTCAAAGTGTTTGTGTGTGTGTGTGTGTGTATGTGTTTGTGTGTGTGTGTGTGTGCGTGTGTGTGTGTCTGTGTGTGTGTGTGTGTGTGTGTGTGTGTGTGTGTGTGTGTGTGTGTGTGTGTGTGTGTGTGTGTGTGTCAGGTACTTGGGCAGGGACATGAAGCACTGGTTGGACAGAGAGGGTGCTGGACATTTTGGCTTGACCACTCGGCTGAGATCTTAACCCTATAGCTGTGCCAGTGGGGATTCTTATTAGGGATCTAGAGAAGGAAGGAGAAACCAGTCCCAGACTGACTGTGATCTCTGTGTGCTATTAAGGGAAATTGTACTTTACTGTGTGTGTACTTGTCATACTTCCAATGTGCACGTCCCTCACTGGTGTCAGTGGTGAGGATTAAGGCTCCTTGATTACTGGGCCAGTGCAGGAGCATCACATATTAATAGTTTGGCAGTGATGGGATAGCCGCATCACATATTAATTGGGTGTTAGTAGTGAGTTAGCCACATCACATATTAATTGGCTTGTGGTGGTGTGGATATTGAATTCCTGTAGCTGTGTACAGTGCTCACTGAAGGTGTTTTTATTCTTAATAAGCCACGCAGTGAACATTCAGAGTTCATATCACTATTGTTTTAATTTTTTTGTTAGCTTAGTTAGTCAAGGAGAGCAGGCAAGTATGTCAGCAGAGGAGTATGGCACGCTGACAAGGAGCCAGATGGCTGAGATGTGCGAGGCTAAAGGACTGGTGCATGCCAACCTGACTAAAGTATACATGATTGCAGCTTCAGTCACAGCTGCATCAGAGAATAGCAACCAGGAGGACAATCAGACTGGACATGGATATGTACAACTCTCAGAAAATGGACAGCTCAACCTTTCTACACAAAAAAAATCCATCTGGAGTTAAAGAAACTTGAGTTGGAGGCCAAGCATTTGGAAATAGAAGCAGCAGAGAGACTGAGGCTTCTAAAGACTGGGGGAAATGAGAAACTGTGACATCTAGACACTAAGGAGAAGGGGAGGCAGAGGCAACATGAAAAGGAGATGCTGACTCTTCGCCAGACTCATGGAGGTAATGGGGAAGGGAGTAACCAAACACCAGAAGCAACAAGGGTCAGTAAATTTCTTCCACAATTTACAGAGGGGGATAATTTTGATAGTTTCATTCATATGTTTGAGAGGGGATGTAAAGCGTATGATGTTGGCCAAGGGCTCTGGGTATGGTTCCTGACCCCCTTACTCCATGGTAAATCTGTATCTGTAATGTCTAAACTGTCTGATACTGACTGTTTAAATTATAATGCTGTAAAGAACTGTTTGCTAGATTTTTTTAAGTTAACACCTGAAGCTTATAGGGAAAATGTTTTGTGAGTATAGATGCAAGGCAGATGAAAGTGTTTGTGAATATGTTGCTGAACTAAGCACTTATTTTCATAGGTGGGTGAGTCGATGTCAGGTCATCAGGTTTGAAGGGCTGGCAGACCTTTTGGTGAGGGAACAAGCCCTTAGCACTTTGCCTGAGGACATAAGAATCTGGTTAGCTGATAGAGAATGTAACAGAGCAGATGAGTTGGGGAAGAAGGGAAACCTATAACTAGCAGGCAGGGCATGCCTGCACAGGAAAGGGACAGCCAGTGCTAGTCATGAGTATAAGGGAACTCATGGTGGGCAGCCCAGACTGCCCCAACAAAGTCAGCCAGTAGCAGGGGAAGCCACTAGTCCAGGTATACATCCACGACCAAGGGTTAAATGTTTCAAATGCAACTAGTGGGGCTATGTGGCATATAGATGTCCATGGAGGCAAAGTGGGGAACAAAAGGTGGGAGAGCCAGTAAGTGGGAATGACAAAATGCCAATAGTAGGTTGTCTTGAGACAGCAAGGGTATCAAACTACCACAAGAGGTTATATCCTATTTTAGTGAATGGAAAAGAGGCCATTGCTAGGAGAGAAGCCACCTCTGACCTAACCATTGTAAAGCCTGAAATGGTTACAGAGGAGCACTACTTGCTTGGGTAGTCTACTCCAGTCAGAGCTTTAGGAGAGATCCCATTCCAAATACCTTTGGCTAAGGATCACCTTAACTGGGAGGGTGGAAAATGAAGCCAGGAAGTAGGTGTGTTTGAGGATATCCCTGCAGATGTCCTGATAGGGAATGGTTTTGATAATGCAGTACCATGTGTTCATGCAGTTACACACAGTCAGGTTTGGAGACAAGCATGTGGGTCTGCTACCCTGGGGGAGACCCATACAGACCTCACACTTGCAGCCAAAACTGGTGAGGTGGTTTCTTCAGGGAGGGAGCTACCCTCTAGC
Source organism: Protopterus annectens (assembly GCF_019279795.1). Taxonomy (NCBI): domain Eukaryota; kingdom Metazoa; phylum Chordata; order Ceratodontiformes; family Protopteridae; genus Protopterus; species Protopterus annectens. The sequence goes on along the minus strand of NC_056726.1, from coordinate 37,934,133 downwards.
AGTGAGACTGAAGGTGAGCCACAGCTGCTTTGTGGGCACTGATGTTCCCTTGGATAGAGTGACTGCAAGGGGAGAGGTGAGTAGCAGTACCCAGGCTGACAGTGAGACACCACTGTCAGAGGATACCAGACTTCTTGTGAAAGGAAAGCTAAGAAGGGTTACAAAGAGAGAGTTGAGACAAGCTCAGCTCTCAGACCCTAGATTACAAGGCCTGAGGGAGGTAGCTAGTGAGGCATCTGATTCTCAATGGAAGGGGGAATATGTATACTGGGATAAAGGGTTGCTGTATAGAGAGAGTACACCTGAGGGAGGGCTAGAGGGTGAGAGAATACAGCACTTGGTAGTGCCCAGAGCCTACTATCTGGCACTTCTAGTCATAGCCCATGATATTCCCTTTGCAGGTCATATGGGCATAAAATGTACAAAGAGGCGTATTATGCAGAACTTCTATTGGCCTGGGATTTCCAGAGATGTAACAGGGTACTGCAGAACCTGTTAGCAGTGCCAAAAGGTAGGCAAGGCAGGAGACAAGGTGAAAGCTCCTCTGATGCCTTTGCCTGTGATTGAGGAACCATTTAAGAGGGTAGCTATGGATATTGTGTGGCCTCTGAGCACCGCAAGTTCCACAGGGAAAAAGTATATCCTAGTGGTAGTAGATTATGCTACCAGAAACCCTGAAGTAGTGGCTTTGTCCTCCTTTGAAGCAGAATAGGTGGCAAATGCTTTGTTAGAGATTTTCAGCAGGGTAGGTTTCCCAAAAGAAATACTGACTGACAGAGGTGACAATTTCATGTCAGATCTGCTGGCTTGTCTGTGGAAATACTGTGGGGTGAAGCTCTAAAGACCACCTTCTACCATCCCTAGACTAATGGTCTTGTTGAGAGGTTAAACTCTACACTCAAGAACATGCTATGGGCATTTGCAGACCAGTTTAAGAGGGACTGGGACAAATATTGGCCCCATCTGTTGTTTGCTTACAGAGGGGTGCCCCAGGAATCCACAGGTTTTTCACCATTTGAGTTGCTGTATGGGCATAGGGTGAGGGGTCCTCTAGATTTAATTCGAGATGAGTGGAAGGGTGAGTGTGAATCCCATGAGGAGTCTATTGTGGCATATGTCCTAAACCTCAGGACAAGGCTCAGGGAACTCATGGGCTTGGCCCAGGAGAACCTGGCAGAAGCCCATCAACAGAAAAAGGTTGGGTATGACAGGAATGCTCGAGCTAGAGAGCATCCTGTAGGGCAGCAGGTAATGGTTCTCATTCCTGTCAGACACAACAAGCTGCAAGCAGTTTGGATGGGACCCTGCAAATGACCCCTCTACCTGTTATGTCCGTGTGTCTGTGTGGGCAGTTGAGGTGAAACATTTGTGTGAGTGTCTGAAAGAACACAGCCAAGCTCTGCTAACTGTACATCCTGGCATGTCAGACAGGTGTTAGCCGTGTATGATAGAGTTAACAGTTTGTCGTCATCTTCCCCCGACCATGAGAACTGGCTCTGCCAGGAGATGCACTGGCATGTCCATGCCCATGGTCAGATGTACTGGTGCTACCCGAATGTGACTGATGTCTGCTGGATGAGATCTCCTCAAGATTACACCCAGGGCCATGACAGCATGGCTTACCATGTCTGAGTGTGAAACATCAACCACTGATGGAGCAGTGGAATTATTGCCACTGCTGAAGTGTGGTCGGGTACAGCCATGTTGGCTAACAGCAGATGATGCTGGCTTATTTTTATACAACACTTCACTGTAGTCATTGCTTCTCACATTTGCAGAAATTATCACATTTGCTTATGTAATACCAGCCTGATGCTGCTTACCTATGTCCATGTGGATGCTGTCCTTCTCCCAGCAGACATTTCATCAGAGACACTGTCCATTCCATTGGGTCATTCATCAGATCCATTAAACTGGCCACATGATGGAAACAGTCACACACATCAAACTGTCCCACATCTACAACCCTAAGCAGGTTCTTGGAGGCCATAGTAGAACATGCCTGTGCCACCATGATGGCCCTAAACATATGTCGAGTGGCATGTAATGACACACCAGGATCAGGTGGAGGGTGGACAGCAGGACTCCACCGAGCACCCCTAACAACCCTCCTGCATGGCACCTCACCCATACTTTAGCTATGGCCAGAGTTAACTGGCACTGAAGCTGCAATGACCATACTATCATGGTCAAGTGTCTCACCCTCCACCTGTCCAATATCTGAGAGCTCAGTGGAATGGGTACGCAAAGGCATATTGACTGCATCTGATGAAAATCCTTCTGATGGCTGAACATCAACCTCAGTGTCAGATACAACCTTTACATCTCCCAACTGTGCTTCCATTTGACCACCTTCATTAACAAAGGCTACTGATACTCTGATATCAGGTGGTAAAAGTCCTACACTTCCACTGTCAGGATCATCCGTGATAATAAGCAACAAGAACAGGAGCAAAATTGATATTACAATAAATAATAAAACAATTTATATGATAACAAACTAACACTGGTCTCACTATTGCAAATGGTACCCCAATACAGACACTCATTCCACTTACTTTATATATACAGATAAATACATATATCTAATGAATGGTCATCAGTAAGCCAAGAACACATTTTTTGTTTACCATATGCAGATGATTACACACCATACCTCTCAACCTCCTAACACAATAAATCTGTCCCAAACCTAAAATAATGGGGGGGGGGGGCCAAAATAGGGACAGATTTTAAATATTGCTCTTATAAACTTAGAAAGTTGCTCTAATAACAGGATTTATGTAAGCAGTTTTTTTCTGAAGGCTATGAAGTCTGAAACTCAAATGTATGTCATTATTTAGCCACTTCAATCCTCAGTGATTTGCCAGAAAACAATAAATTATATGAATTACAGACCATACATTTGTGGCAAAAATCTGGGCAATTGAGAGGTATACCACACTTTGTAGGGAGAATGGTCCTGAAAGAAATGAAACAAGGGAAGGACACAAAATAAACATCACACCAGGAATAATACAGGGGAAGAGTGAATACACATTTGTCTATATGTCCGGTAAGATTACTTTGAACTGAAACTTGTCTGACACGTCCACCCACAGCCCATTTGTAATCAACAACTGCTTTGTATATGTCTATTAAGTTACCAATAGGTGGAAAAAAAATCCCCCCCCCCCCATAAAGTATTAGCCAAAATTATATAATTTACTATATTTTACTATACAAGCAAATCTAGACCTTGTCATATGTAAGCTTATATGGCAACTGGTCCTGGGATACAGTTGTCCTCCCAGACATGTCAGCAGCAACATCAAGCACATGTTGGTGTGCAGTTTCCATTGAGCTGTCTGGATCTCTGACAGTGAACAGGAACTCTTCATTTGGTGTTACTGGAGGCTCTGTAGCCATAAATTAATGTCAACTATCACATTACCCTTCCTATTTCATAAACTGCCTTTCTTTCTGTTTGGCAATGTTGCTCTCAGCACACCATCATGCAAATGAGGTTGGCATGGTTGTGTGGGTTTGCACACTGACCTTAAAATGCAATATCACAAATTGGTGGGAAAACATTTTAACTGTTATTGAATGACCTGTGCACACATGGCAGGAGCTGACAAGGAAGGTGCCCAATTCAGGCCTGTAACATGGGGTGTAGAGGAGTCAAGAACATTCATTGCACTCCTTGTAAAGTGCCATGGCCATAGACTGTTGCAGGGGGACTATACCAGGTCTCATTATAAATTGCAGGCTTGGAACAGTCTAGCAAAGGCTGTCTCCAGTGTGACTGGCATTCCACACACTGGAAAGCAATACAAGTATCATTACAATGACCTGAAAAGGTGCAATCAGGAATAACTCAACCAGTGGCTGGATGAGTTTAGCACAGCTGACATCCCACAGTTGTGTAAGGAAATAGATAAAGATAGCTTAACTGATATAGAAAGGTGGAGATAGCCAAAACTGGTATGCATAATGTTTCTCCCTTTTTCTCTCCTTATAGGATCATAGGAGTTTACTAGACAATCCACCTGGAGGCCATTTCAAGCCTAGCCATTTCATCCCAATGTAATACCATAGATACACTAATCTGTACCCAGGATTGCATTCAGTAATGACTGCCCCTATTCAGGAGGGTCATGACTGCTATCCCCAGTAAGAATTTATGGTGCCCCATCCACTCGTCCAGGTTCCTTTTGAACAGTGTTGTAAAGGTGCTGTGTTCCACATGAACTGGTAGACTATTCCAAAGACGCAGCAGTTGCTGTGAGACAAATCTGTCCCTCCAGCATGTCCTATTTAAGTTACAGGTCATACTTAGATCCCTGGAATGGTCAGCTCTAGTCTCATTTGACTTATGGATGTGCAGCAAGTTCATCAGGTTTGAGCCTGAGATTGCTCTGTAAGCCAGGCATAAGTCTTCCCAAAGAAGTCTGTATGTTACAGAGTATAGTGACAGGAACTTTAGTCGGTCTGTGTAAGGCATGTGCTAATGTCCCCTGATCTTCTTTGTTAGAAGCCTCTGAGGTCTCTACAATTGCTGCTGGTGCTTTGTACTGTACATGATCAACGGGGTGATATACTCAGTTATGGCCTGATTTAGTGTTGAGTATAGAGGGGTTATAACCTCCTTTTCACTCAAGGCAATGCTTTTACTAATCAAATGTGCTACATAGAAAGCCTCCCTTACCACAGTAGACACATGGTGGTCAAACTTAAGGTCACAGTCAACTTGTGATCCCAGATCCCTTACCACTTCATAGGTACTTAGGGTATTGTTCTTGATTTGATAGTGTGAAGGGACATAGAGTTTACAGAAGGGAATGATGATGCATTTCTTTGCAATCAGTTTGAGACCATGACTAGGACACCAGGTTTTGGTTTCCATAAGGCCTCATATAGTATACTGACATTATTTGGGGATTCAAGAATTGCTGCTAGTTTGCAGTCTTGCACAAATTTGGTCAGCCACAACCCCTTAGTTTTGGCCTGAATGTCTTAGAAGTATATAGCAAACAGTTGGGGGCCCAGCACTGACCCTTGTGGCACCCTGCTGGTGGCAGGTCTGCTGGTTGATGTGGAGTTACCCACTTTGATAGTGTGTGTCCAGTTTGTAAGACAGTTGTCAACCCATATTACAACAAAGAGGTTTACATTCATTCTGCTAAGTTTACTAGTAATGCTTGAGTGCGGGATTGTGTCAAAAGCCTTTGCCAAGTTGAGGTCTGCTGTGTGCACAGATTTGCTATCGTCAATTGGCTTGGTCACATTTTTGAAGAAATCCACCAGATTTAATAGGTAGCATCTGCCATTGATGAAGCTGAATTGGGTTGGATGAAGGTTTTGGAGGTCACCTATTTCCTTATTTATGAGGTCCATAATGATACATTCCATGGCCTTACAGATAAGGCTGGTTAGGCTTATGGGTTTGTAATTCCCTGGGTCTGTTACTAGGCTACCTTCGTGGGGAATAACTGTTGCTGTTTTCCATTCCACAGGAACAAAGCCTGTGGTTAGGTTATGACTGAAAAGGGTACTTAATAGTGAGGCTATTTCATGTTTTAACCTGTTTAGAAAACAGCCTGGGATGCCATCTGGTCTCATAGATGCTGTGTTTTTGCCTCGAACAAGGCTTTAATGATCTGCTCTTTAGATATGTAATATGGGGGGGGGGGGATTTGGGGCAAGGTTTGTGATAAGTTTGGAGGGAATAAGGGAGTGAAATTTTCACCAAACCTATCAGCTAACAGGTTTGCTATCTCTGTGGGATCAGTGTGTGTGTGAAACCGTTCATCACTAGTTCTCCACATGCTTGGGTCCTACCTTTTAGGCTACATATGTAGCTGTAAAAGGTTTTATGGTTATCCTTGGATGGGCTGGAAAAGTGTTTCTCAAAGATGCCATTAGAGGATTTGACATGCTGTTTTATTTGCCTGTTGAGGCTGAGGAGGGTGCTTTTCCATTGTTGGGCCCTTGCATTTGTTTTCTTGGAGAGCAACTTTTTGCATTTGTCAAAAAGTTTGTTGATGCTGGATGCCCAAAGTGGTGGTGTGTTTTTACTTGGGGCTCTGGCTTTGATTCGTTCTGGTAAAGCTGAGTCTATACACTTATGCAAGTGATTATACAGGGCTTTAGTGTAAGCTTTAGTGTAGTTACCACGTCCAGCTGGAGGTGTGGCTTGGAATTAATGCATTTATACCTTCACCTAGGAAGGTATGGTTTGCCTTGGTGAAGTTTTTTAGTCTGACTTCGCCCTTTAAGAGTTCTGGTGTTAGTGCCAGCTAGAAGGTAACTGACTTGTGGCCACATTTAACTAGCGAGGGTCTGAGAGTTGTGGCAGTGCATCTGTTTTTCATGTTAGTGAGGACCAGATTTAGTATGTTTGCAACTCTTTTTGGAGTAGGAACAGGGCATTTGAGATAACAAAATTGAGGAACTTTTGTGCTAGTGAGTTAGGGATAAAATAAGTTTCCCAGTTGATGGTGGGACAACTGAAATCCCCCATGACTAGAGTGTTTGGCAATAATTGGATTGATTCCAGTGTGGTTAAGGAGGCCTCATGTGCATCATGATTCATGGAGGGGAATCTATAACTAGCTATGACTTGAATGGGTTCTTACCCTCAGTAGTCTGAACATGGAGTAACTCCATGGAGTTATCCAGTCTCACTAGTCAGGAGGTAAATTTATCTCTAATATAAATAGAAACATCGCCTCCTTTGGTTCTCACGTGTTCATTTTGCAGTCTGAATGTCTAGAAGGTACTGTAGCCTTACAAGGCTGGGGTACTCTTTGACGCCTTGACCCAGGTTTTTGTGACTACATAGACATCTACATCTTCCAGTGATAGACGTGTTTCCAGGGTGTGTGTTTTTTGGTTTAAGCTCTTAGCGTTTAGCAGCATGACCATTATTTTGTTATGAGTGGCAAATTTCACTTTGGTAAGTTTGTTTTCAAGACTTTGCCTAAAAAGGCACTATGGGGGAGGCAAGAGCCTTTTCCAGCAGCTGAAAGCCTAGCAGTGCCAGGTGAAAACCGTCTCTGGCAAAGCAGCGAGGTTTGTTGACCATGACTTTCCAGGCTGACAGAAACTGGATCCCCTTTGAATGACACCAAAATCTAAGCCAGTTATTGAGATCAATCCTTGTTTGTTTATACTGTGGCATCATTCTAGGTGACAGTGGTATGTTGCTCAAGGCTAGGAACATACCTGGTTGGGACACATACTCAGACAGCTCAATCATGTCTCTCTTATAGTCCAGTAAGGTACATCTCACATTGTTCACTCCAACATGAACAATGACAGCGTCATAATGGTACTTGTTGCTGAGAGACCTGAGTGCATGTGTGATCTGATGGATCCTGACACCAGACAGGCAGCTGACTGTGACTCTGTCCTTGTCCAACCTGGTGATTGGGGCATCTGTGTGTCTCACTATGGAGTCTCCAATGTTAAGAAAATTTGTTTTTTGAGTGTTGCACTTTACGGGCTTGGTAGGTGAGACACTAGTGTTACTATGTGTCATGGATGCTATGTGAACTGTGTTAATTTTAGCAGGCTTGTGTTTTGGAGGTATCTGGTGTCTCATTTAAGTTTTTTGACAGAACATTTGCATATGTGGATTTTTGTGTTTGATGCGTACTATGTGCATGAGCTGTGGTGAGTGGGTTGACAACCTCTTCAGTGTTGCTGTTTCGAATGCAAGAGAGCAAGGATTCAAGATTGTTGGTATAAATACATCTCTCACACTCTGTACTGGAGTGAGTTATTAGTAAAGGGTTGTCAGTGTGCATGAGTCAATTGCTATACTGCCTCAGGAGACCCAAGTGAACAAGGCTGGTAGGAGAAACAAAGGTAGTCCAACTGTCCATAATGCTAGGATGAAGTACTGCTATCGCAAAGGCGGAGCTTTTCAGGACCGATCAAGGAGGTGATCAGATGTTAAATATTTCTACTGGGGGGTTTATGCTGGTAATTTAATAGGTTACAGCTCACTAACAGTATTTTTTTGACCAGAAAAGTACTAAGAATGAGGACTACACTAATGTGCTACAGCTGCATCTAAGGGAAAAATTGTCAAATTTATCTCTCCGGCTATGGCTCACAATTGTGCAGTAGCGTGCAACTCTGCATGATGTGTAAACAAGCAGATATCTGCTCAAATGCAGGGCTTAAATACCAGAAGTTAAAAACTTGAAAACATTTTTAAAAAGTTGAAAATGACTGATGAGGATGCTTACTCTAAGTCCTAGACAAACCACCCTACACCAGACAAGTTCCAATCAGCACACATTTCTCACTTGAGTGCAGAATCCAATCAAAGATGGCTTGGAAAATGCACTCAGAACAAACACCCACTACAAACAGACCCAGATGCAGCAAACATGTGTCTGGACTATACTACAGCTAATAGCTACCCTAGTTTTCGCAGGAAACACTAGGCAATGATTAACACCGCAGAAAAATAGGAGTGAGGCACTAAAAAAATTTTTAAATAGCAGTAAAACAGCAAGGAGACTCTAAAAAAATGTTTTAAACAGCAAACAAATCAGTTATTTTAACACTGTTTGTCAGGAAAACCAGAACAAGCAGAAGAGATTGCTTTGCAATAGTGAAAGCTGCCAGCAAGTACTTAACAAACAAAAAAAGCTTTGCAAACAGTGAAAACAGCAATAAGGTAAGATTTAACAGGCACAGTGAGGCAGACAATTGCAGTACCCAATGCGGTTTCATACACAGTATTAAAGTATGCAACACTTTTTTCATCTCTTCAAGAGATTTCAGTGAACAGTAATGCTCATGATGGATGCCTAGAAAGACTCAAAGAAGCAAGGGGTATGTATACAGTGTAAGTTAACATTATTTTAATCTAACTATTGCTATTCCGTACATTATTAGCAAATTAAGCATACAAATATTAGTTGTAAAAGCAAACATGCATGCTTTACTCTAGCTCAGAGTCAATTATAATACTATATTCAGATGTTGTAGGTTCAAATCCCACAAGTAACAAATGCAGACTAAAAATAATTAATACTAAATTGTATTATTTTTAAAAGCATATGTGCAATATATGTATATTACAAAGATTACTTGGAACAATTCTCAGTCCTATTTTGGATTTTTAAAAAGTATAGTTAACGTAAAAGTAAAAATATATTTTATTGTATTAAATGATGGTATATGATATATGATGATTTTAATTTTTTTTTCTCTTACCCCACACCTTATCTCCCTTTTTTATTTTTTATATGTGTAATCACATCATTCTGATGTCATCCTTTTCTGACAACCAAAATAATTTCCAGCACAGAGAGGTAGGCCAACTGCCAAGGTTCAGCCTGCCACCCCTCCAATGGCTGCCACACCAATGTCCAGTAAATCTGGGATGCAACCTGGCAGTACTGCTTCTGAAGCCCCTGCACTACCTGGACCCTCAACATCAAGTAGTATTACCCGGTAGCTGGTGTAGTGGTACCCACTGTGAGTATTGGTGAAGGTAGTAATTTCATCACCCATCAGTAGTTGCCAGGCATGGTGCATGAGGTGTTAGAATGTAGCACTGTTGCACACCTCAGCCATCTGGAGAAATTGCTTGTGGGAATGCAGAGAAAATCCAAATGTCAAGCAATCTAACAGGAAGCTGAGGAAGGGGGCAGTGATAACAGTTTGGGGGTAAGGGCTAGATTCTTACTGTCCCCACACTTGACAAACATAGGCCTCTGATGTCCCCTCCCTATCCCCAATCATGGTGTTGCCCAATTTTATTTGTGTCCCTCACCATCCCTGACTCTGTCTTATTTTTCCTGGTTGACTGCACCTACTTCCTCACCTAATCTACTTACCTGACTCTAAAATACTTACTTTGAA